>NW_020291471.1:176732-260067 GCF_003184765.1 Aspergillus aculeatinus CBS 121060
CGGGCGGGTCCTGCAAGATTCCCGCTCCATCTCCCCCCCCTCCTTCGACTTCGAATGAATGATGCGCCCCAAGCCGGCGTCTTCATTGCAGAAGACCTACGATGATTGCTATTTGATGTGCTCAACTGCCGTCTACTTTGAGGGCCAGGTCTGTACTTTTTTCCCAGCATTCTACCCCCATACTTCAAGCTGAACTATTCCGATTCTGTCAGAATAATGAGGAGGAAGCCTTAAGATCTTGGCGCTCCGCCCTGGAAACGATCTACTATCACAACGCTTATCGAGTCCCCGCCAAGTATACCCCCAAGAACGAAACCGAACGAGCGTTGCAGGACTCCATCCGTCAGTTGGAGCTGCAATGCCGCGAGCGCGTCGATCTTCTGCAAGCCCTTCGCGAAAGTCGAAAGGATACATCGGGCAAATCGCCTCCGCGAGCCACCCCCGGTTGGATCGGCGACGGGACCGTCCCCGCCGTTGGATACACCGACCTCTCCAAACCTCCCACCATCCCCGGTCGTCCGACTCCCACCACCACTGTTAGTTCGGAGTCAATCCGACGGGAGTCAGCCAGTGCCGCCACTTCTCCCCCCATGCCGGGCACCCCCGCCCTGCGCACCCAGTCGCATTCTCCGAGCAAGGCCGATTCGCGCACCTCGAGCCCCGAACGGCGGAAGCTGACCATGCCTTTTACCCTGCGCAGTTCGGAGATCAAGAAACAGAGCAAGAAGAAGGACAGCTCCCGCCGGAGGGATCTGCGGCCGGCCGCAGCTTCCCAGGCCGCAGGGCTGGCCTGGGGTAGCATCTACCCATCCTTCACGCCGCCAGACAGAACGGCCAGTGATGCGGCATTGGCCTCGACCCGGGCCTCCAATGACTCGAGCATCCGAAAAGAGTCGGAATCCCGCCGTCCGCTCTCCGGCGACGAGCGTGTTCCAAGGAGAGCAACCCATCCGGCAGATGACCCCGACGAACGTCGACATGGCCGTAAACCCCGTGCCTCAGACCAGTCGGTATCGCATCGGCCTTCTGCACGGAGAACGGCAACCTCATCCTCCACTACCACCCCTACTACATCGACGCACCGCAAACCGGTCGGCGGCGAAGTTCGACATCAGTCCTCCAATCAGTCGCTCCCCGCTTCGGTTGAATCGCAATCAAGAAATGTAGGTCGGCCGCAGCCTCCGCCTAAGCCTTCTATCAAACCGAAACCGGTCTCCCTACGGTCACCCCATCCCACTTCCTCCCCATCAGGTGTGTCACCACACCCGCCGGAAGGTTCGGGCACACCGCGAACCAAGCCGGCATCTCGTCCACGGATTACACCCACCTCGTCAACCGATGGCAGGCTGGTCCCTGGATTGGATCGCCTGACCCTCTCACCCAGCAGCGCGAAGGTCGCTGCTCAGTCGCCAGGAGGCCTGAATCGCACGGTAACGCCTCCATCCAGCGACCCTGAATCATCCGGGCCCAAGTCTACGGATCCTGACGAGGAAGACCTCGAGGAAGAAGACGAAGAGGATGCCATCATGAGTGTGATGAATAAGCTCCCGAAAGGCGTCGATGCGACGGCTGCGCGCCAAATATTGAACGACATCGTTGTCCGCGGCGACGAAGTCCACTGGGACGATATTGCCGGTCTGGACGGAGCCAAGAAGGCCCTCAAAGAAGCCGTGGTTTACCCTTTCCTCCGGCCCGACCTCTTCTCGGGTCTCCGCGAGCCGGCGCGCGGCATGCTCCTCTTCGGACCGCCAGGCACGGGCAAGACGATGCTGGCCCGCGCGGTGGCTACCGAATCCCGATCGACCTTCTTCTCCGTCTCGGCCTCTACGCTCACCTCGAAGTGGCACGGCGAGAGTGAGAAGCTCGTGCGCGCGCTGTTCGGCCTGGCCAAAGCCCTGGCCCCGTCCATCATCTTTGTCGACGAGATCGACTCCCTGCTCTCCGCGCGCTCCTCGGGCACGGAGAACGAAGCCTCCCGCCGCTCCAAGACCGAGTTCCTCATCCAATGGTCCGACCTCCAACGCGCCGCCGCCGGCCGCGAACAGAAGGACAAGAAAATCGGCGACGCCAGCCGCGTGCTCGTCCTCGCCGCCACAAACATGCCCTGGGACATCGACGAGGCGGCCCGTCGCCGCTTCGTCCGGCGACAATACATCCCACTCCCCGAACAACACGTCCGCGAACAGCAACTCCGCAAACTGCTCAGTCATCAGAACCACGAGTTGACGGACGAGGACATCGAGGTATTAGTCCAGGTTACGGAGGGTGAGTTTTGCCTACGTTTCTCATTGACTCTCGTTTAAAGTAACTAAGACATCTATCTAAATTCAGGCTTCTCCGGCTCCGACATGACCGCCTTGGCCAAAGACGCCGCCATGGGCCCGCTCCGCAACCTCGGAGAGGCATTGCTGCACACCCCGATGGATCAGATTCGACCGATCCGGTTCCAGGATTTCGAGGCGAGCTTGCTCTCGATCCGGCCCAGTGTCAGCAAGGAAGGGTTACAGGAGTACGAGGAGTGGGCGAGACAGTTTGGTGAACGGGGCGGATAGACAAGAATCATCGGCATGTTGACCTTTTTTGGCCCCTCTCTTCTAAACTCCTTCTTCTCTATTCCTGGTTTCATTGTCGTGGTATTCTGTTGGCTTGGATGTCTTGTGGGGAGTCAATCTTTCGATCTGCTTATGGCTGTACTGTGTACACTTGGTTCTGGTTCTGGGGTACGGGGTATTGGGTATGCGATGTGGGCGGTCAGGCTAGGGTTGGGCACTCCGGAGTCTTTTGTTTTTCTCTCTTTCGGACAGGACAACTTGAGTACAGGCGTTTTTGTGGGGGTGGGGTTTGGGAGAAAATGGCGGGGAGTTGGATTTGTTTTAAGATGGACGGCCGCGGGTAAAGGCTTTTTTTTTGGTGTGTTTCTTCGAGCTTTACCTGGAGGGAGGATGATTTCTGTAGTATGTGACTGTAACTGTGCGCAGCAAAGAGGGGGGGATGGATAGCTATAGCGATAGCGATAGGGATAGGGATAGGTGTCCATCAGGGTTCCCGGCACAGGGTTACAGATTAGGCTATGATATCTCCCACAAATCCGATCCAAGATCTAAGTTTGATATTGTGAATAGGTGGAAGCCCATGTCACCTCAGTATTCATCTGTTCATATTGACTGTTGACACCTATGAACAGAGGACGGTGGAGAAGTAACATTGTGGACAGAAGATATGGACGATTAGGTTCACTTGAGTTACAGTTTTCGTTATGATTAAACGTTATACAGCCCACGGCTAAATAGATTAAGGGCATGATATCTATACTATTGAGAAGCACGGAGTAATGAACCCTCCTTCCTTCCTTCCCCCTCAGAACCACCCAGAAAGAGATCGCTCGGAAATACAAGAGTACCCTTACCCTCCTCCTAACGGTAAAAAGAAAAAAAAAAAACAGTGAACGCATGAAGGGTTTGCATGCAGTGACCGAGATGACCAAGGGCGCTTTGCTTGGGGTGAGGGGGGCAGCGGTCCTCAAGAAAGCTCATATACACTACCATGGCGCTGGCCCTGAAGCTCATACACCTGCCCAGAGGGCTGATCACTGAACTCTGCGAGAGTCCTTGGGTGCCCGAGCTGTCGGGCCTGCGGGACGCCTGCCGACAGCGAATCCCGCGGATGCAAGCCGACAGCAACAAGCCCCTCGTCGTCGTCGATGGGCTTAGGGGAACGTAGTGTAGTGCATCGATTCCCGTACCGCAATAGTACCACAGCCGCCAGCGCCGTCAGGGTGAGGGACAGGCTCACGCCCAGCCCAATGCCGGCCTTGGCAATGTCGGAAAGACCGCCGCCGCCGTCGTCCGGTGACCCAGAGCTTCCGCGCATAGTAGGTAGCTCCGTCCAGTGTCCTTCCCAGCTATTCTCCCATTCGCTCAAGCTCGCGGAAATCGTGGCATCACCGGGTCTGATGACGGTCGGTCTTGCGGAGCCAGGGATATTGGGCCCGGGAGCCTGGGCTAGAAACCAGTTCCCCGCGGGAAGTCCCCAGTTGACACCAATGAATGCTGCTTGTGCAAAGGCCCGGCCCAGCGCATAGGTGCCGGTTGTGCCCATGCAAGGGAAGTAGGATGTCGGCTTCTCTACGAGAGGAGCTTTGAGCGTCAGATTCAGCAGCGAGAATGGGACCTTGATGGTCAAGTTGGCGTTGTTGCGCGAGTTCTTGCTGAATACAAACTCGAGGTATGCTGGTGACGTGATGATCTGGCTATATCGACGGTCCGTGGTGTCCCAGAAGTAAAGCCCGTAGTCGGGTTGGTACACGACCGGCAGCTCGGCAGCGATCGCTGCACATGTGCTTTGGGGCAGGTAGAGGTAAGGGTCCGCGGGGCTCATGGTCACAGTGATGCCGGGGGCAATTGATGCGTTCCCCTTGGCCAGAAGTCCATGCTGGGATGAATAGTTCCAGGGGGAGCCCCCTCTCACGACCCCAACTTCGATGTCAACCAGGCCGATGGGGAACGAACCACTGGAGAACGACTGAGCCGAGACCTCGCCCAGAACGCGGTTCTGGTCATAGCCCCCTAGATACAGCGATCCAGGTATCTTGGGGAGCACCGAGCCAATGTGCATACCATAGGAGTAAGATGGAAGCATTTTGAGGGTGCCAAACATGTAGCTTGGGACGAAAGTGGTCTGGATGGCGGGCTTGTCGTCATCCTGAGTGAAAGTTTGGTTGATGTCGCTTGCGCCTAGAGAGAGAATCCCCAGGTCGACGGGGTAAGCTTTCCCTCCAGGATAAACACGATACGCATCTGTGATCCATCGAGTTGATACGTTCGGTATCCTTTTGCCACCAACATCGTAGTAGTCGAATCCGTACCTGACCGTGCCGTATTGTCGCACAGCATCGGCCTCCCCCACACGAAATGCGCCTGCTGCGCCAAATTGTATTGATTCGTTGTCGAATGTGGCAGACCTGCTGCCGTCAAACAAGCCCCCTTCCTTGCTGGTGTGGCAGATGGGCGCGAGGGTGGAATTGGAGCAAATCGACTCCAGGAAGACTGAGCCTCCCCAGCTGCCTCCGGGGTATAATGACAGCTCCTGTCCTGGCGATCCCACCTTCACTGTTACCGCGCGCCACGGACCGTCGAATCCAAACGTCTGGTCCGACCAGGATACAGCGAAAGGGCTAGCTGCTGCGGCTGCAATGCAGTTACACCATATCTCGGCAGACAGGAAAAGATAGAAAGCAAGAATAGAACGGCACATGGTGAGATCTCCAAGCATGCCTTTCTTGACAGCGTGTGAATTGAACAGCCAGAACTCCTGTAGGGGTCAAGCAATAGAGAATAGATCGAAGCCATCATTGGACAAGAGACTTAATTTCTTTTTGATCCTCAATTCTTGCCCTAGGACTGGCTACCTTTCATCAGTTGAGTGACTTGACCCCTAGACACCCGTCCGTCTGACCTGCGACTGTCAACTTGTAGTGGTGGTAGCCCTGACTGGCTACACTTGACTGAGACTGATACGAGGCCAAGGCTCTGATGCTTTCTTTTGCCATGCGGTCTCAACCCTGTTTCTGTTGCTCAGAAATAGTTCACGGTGTAGGTTCATTTCACACCCAAGGGGGTAACTTTAGCGGTTTCTTCCATTCCATTGCTCTGGTCTTTCGTCGGGAACCTGCCTATCTTGCCTTTTCGTGCCTACCCGATGACGCAGGTCTTGCATGTGCCGGGCGAGTGTCTCGATGGCTACTGAAACCAGGGAGTCGAATTATTGAATCTCAAGGCAGATCATTCAGGGGCTGAGGCAACCCCGGTAGCGTGTGTGATGAGAGGCTCAGATCCTGAACCCACCCTCCAGGATGCGCCGTGGGGACTTTTCTCTTTCCTTGCCTGCAGCGTAGGCTTTCCCAAGAGCAGGAACGATGGTATACAACACATGTACTAAGGCGCGGCACAGGTGCTACATGAAGAGAGATTAGCCACAGCTTTCAGCACATAGCCAACGGAAGTCTATATTGTCAAATGATGGCCGACCCCCTCTCTTTTCCAAAGACACACGATTAAGATGTGCTGACCAGTGATCGCCAGTCCGGTCCTGACGAATTCCGTGCCAAATGTTCAGTCTACATGCAATCCACAGATCCTCTAAACGCACTGTAAGTACCAGCGGGGGAGAGATACTCCAGTGACGAAAATAGAGCTTCGTACCTGTCGACGCTCGGCGAAATCCCGGTAGAAGCCTAACCAGAGCTCACGCGAGCGACAATCTTGCATCCCCGTCTGGGTGGTATCGTTGTGACAGGCCGGTTGTTCTTTGTTCATGACCGGCCTCGGGGTCTTCCGCCAAGGCTTTTTGAGTGGATCGACCGATGTCAGTAAGTAAGGACACCCCAAAACAACAGGAGGAAAACCAGTTGGATCGACCAGTTTGTGCAAAACTTGCCTTGGAGACCGGCCAATCCGAGAAATGCAGGAATTTGGCCTCTGACAAGACCAGATCAGGGTCCCATCTGGTGTGCGGGGCGCCGAGGTAATTCGCGTGAGTTTGGGAACGAAACTCGCCGGTCAAGAGGATGTAAGGACGGTGCGGCAGGACCATCGCACTATCCTGGTATAGATCATTCAGGATCTCCATGTCGTAGTCAGATTTCCCGGCCACTTGGATCCTCTCCCAGATGGAGCCGAACTCGGATTCCGAGGGCTGAATCAAAATCACCGCTGAGGTTAGCAGGCGATGATCGAAGCCGAGCCAGTACGCGCGTGGCATTGCCACGGGGACCGGGGGAAGAAGAAACAATTCATCCATTGCCTGGTAGGGGGGTTTGAGGGGGGGGGACTGTCAGTATTTGTTCAGACAGCCAGCCAGCATTGGGGGACATACCTGCAAGATTGTCCCATCAGAGTCTAGACTCAACACCCGCGCGTACTGGGTTTGGTTGAAAGCAAGAAGCTTGGTATAGCTCTCTGCCCATGTGACTTAATTGAGAGTTAGTCCGTCTAAATCTCTTCCTTCCCCAATGGGATTCCTCACCGTCACTACTGCTTCGACTCTGCACGTCAATCGGAACCAGCCGCACGCGGTACTGCGCGTGCATCTTGCGCAGTAATCCACCTTCGATGGAGTCCATCTCTGGATCGAGGTGCGAAGGATACATCAGAACGCGATCTGGCTGGCTTTGCAAACGGTGGAGTCTTTCGAAAATCATCACCGAGTTGCAAAGATAGGCGGTGTTGGTAGCATATTGCACGTAGGCAAACCGTGACCAGTCGATATGCCCCAGAGACTGGACTGGCAAGTGCGAGTCACTGCGACAAAACACCGGAGAGCCTCTGATCGGCAGCCTCCATAGAAGTAGAACGACGAGGATGACACAGAAGGGTAGACAAAGAAACCGGGACGGAAGTAACATTGCGGGAGAAATGGGTATACAACTAACTGCTGCTGCCGGGCGAAGAAAAAGTCGCTCACACCGATCTCTGCTGGATCTGGAGTATATGTGCAAAGGAAGATTTCAAGAATGGAAGCACTCGTATATCTCTAAAGGCATTTATATCGTTCATGAGACTTTTGGGGGTGGGGGGGGGGGGGCTCTTCTCGGGCTTCTAGGGCTTCAGGGCTAAGATCATGTCCCATGGTACTATACAACCACACAGCAATCATTGCTGGAATCCTAATGTGTTTTTTATGCTTCACTTCGACAAACATGGTATTGATTACCTGGTCAGCTTTTGCAATACTTAATTTCCTTAGGAGTAGTCCAGGCTTCAGGCTCGAAGCTATACCGTACATACATAGATGCCAGCCCTTATAATCTTACCACGTAGGTCTCAGTAGTAGTAGTAGTAGTAGTACTCAGTAACTTAGTAGCCACCTGCAGGTGGAGAGATGACCTTTTGAGCTAGTCTTCAACAGGTAGTCTAGGCAACTAAGGTTGCCAGGACAAGTAAGTCAGGGCACGACATAGAATCTTGCCTCCTTTTCTTTTCTTTTCTCTCTTTTTTTTTACGGCCCCCTTGATTTGAAAAAACTTGCTAGACTAGTACCGTCTCGGTTTCGGCCTCCTTCAATTCTATCGCTAACGATCACTTTAGAGGCACAGTATGGTTCAGATACTGTGCTCGGATGATATCTTTAGACCCTTCGTTGCTTCATCCGAGGTTAGCCACCGGCCTTTGTTCTATTTGGGCAAGCCAAGAACAAAACTGGAAATGACGGACAGAGAGGGTCGCATCGCCGTTATGACATTTTCCCAAACAAACCAAATAAGAATAAGATAATTGAAAATGAACACCCGAGTCAGTTACATGTCGTCTAATAAAGTTGGTACCCCTAGGTTTGGTTCGGAAAGTAACTATAACAAGCCCTCTACCGAAGAGGTCGAGATGTAGATCTTTCTACATAGAATTGATCAGTCCATATGGTCGAATATCAGCTGCAGTGTATCAGTGAAGAAACTCTACATAGTTGGGGTATTACTCATGAGAAGCACTAATTCCTCGATACTGAGGATAGTAGGCCTTCTATCGGTGAAAAAAAGAAGGGGTCCCTTTGAAGCTTGATGTCAAGGTGCTGAGCGCTAGAGGTCCGCTGCGGTATGCTAGTAGGGCTTCGTACAAGCGAGGCAATTTATATGAGCAGGGATATTCCTGTAAGCAAAGCAGTTTATGCAAGTGATAACCAGTGATGACTCCCGCGAGCGAGGGATTCATACAAGTGAGGATCTACACGAGCGAGGTGGTTCGTGTGAGTTGACAAGCAGGACAAGCAGGTCGTACCGCGGTGGTCATGTGAGCAAGGGATCGAGCGAACGATGTGGGAGATTATCCAATGCTCAACCCGGCCTGAGATTGACCAGAGAAAACAGATGTGTGGACTGTAAAAGATGGCACCAACCAATACCAATGAAGATAACAACAAGAAACCTGGTATCCGAATTCGATGACTCTTGATATCAACTATAAAGGGGGGAAAGTAATAAGAAACAAGTGAAGGCAAATAATAACAAACATAAGAAAGCCCGGGGGACAACGGGCTTTAGATATCAAAATCAGGATTAATTCCAGCCCCCCCACTCCCCGTCAATACACCAGTCCACCCCTCGGTCCTACAAATCGATCAAACTGCCACCCTGCTGAGGCTGCTGATGATACGTCTGCTGTCCCCCCCAAGGGTTGTTGACCGGCTGCGCAAACCCCGTCTGCTGTGGAACGAACTGCTGCTGCGGCTGGTTGAAGAAAGGATTGTTGCCCGTCCGCGTGGCCCGGAGCTTGTCCAATCCCTGTCCGGCCGAGTTGACAAATGTACCCGGAGCCGTGTGCTGGGCGGGAATCCGCAGATCTCCCACATTTCCGAAAGTGTCTTGTCCCTCTCCAGAAGCCAAGAGTGCGTTCAACTGTGCGCGATGCGGATCCAGCATCTGAGTGGGTGCGGTCTTCTGCGGCGTGAAAGACTGCTGGGGCGGTGCAAGTGACTGTGGCTGTGTCTGGTAGTTCGCGATCGGGTTAGGCGAAGTGAATTGGTTCGTGACCCTCTCTTCCGCCAAAGTATTCAGTGATGGAGGTCCCGTAGTAGCAGGGCGGCTCTGGAACTGCTGAGTACGTGGTGCAAATGGATTGTTCGATCCCGTGGGCATCGGCTTCAGAGCATCCGCTGGCTGAGGGCTAGCCCATGGGTTGTTCGTACCCGCCGACAAGAAGTTATCCTGAGGTTGTTGGAACTGCTGCTGTTGCGGTTGTTGCTGCTGTTGCTGCTGGGAAAATGCGTCCCCTCCCCAGGGGTTGTTGACATTGAATGCTGTATGTTGTGGCTGTACAGTGGCCTGCGGCTGCAAATAGTTGTTTTGCGCCTGGCCATAGGGGTTCTGGTCAAACGAGGTCGGCTGCGCCTGGAATCCGTTGCCATATCCATTGGGCATACCGGTCATCTGACTCTGGAAACCAGTAGGCTGGGCATATTGGTTGTTCAAATATCCAGTTGTCAGTGGCTGCTGAGGGTTGATCGGGTTGCCGAACCAGTCGACCGCGCTCTGCTGCTGATAACCCTGGTTGTATCCGGTAGGTTGCGGCTGGGCGACCTGCGTAGGGGCATCATCGAACAGCGAATGAGCGTTGCTCTCCTCCAGCTCCCGCTTGCGCAGCTCCTCTTCTTCCTTGCTCAGCTTGATTGCCTTCGCCAAATCCTCATCGTCGTCGGCCGCGGCCGCTTCCCTAGCCCGGCGCTTGCGCTCCTCCTCGGCTTCATACTTGCTCGCCTCGATTGCCAAGCGGTATTCGGCGTCGTCGTCGTCATTCGTGGTGCGGCGACGCTCGCGGCGCTCGCGACGGGGCTCTGGAGCGTAGCCCCCCTGGTGGTCATCCAGACCGCTCACCCGGGACTTCCAGAGCTTGCGATCGGAGCGCTCGCTGCGCAATCGGTCTTCGTCCAGAACGAGCGAGGTGAGTTCCTTGGCGGCCACACGGACTGTAAATCTAACGGTTAGCCAGATATGACGTAGATTTTTCCAGCCACCCCGTTTAAAACCTACCATTCTGTCCGACATCGCGTCCGTCCTCATCAACGTACTGAAATTCGCGCAAAGTCTTGATGATGTAGACATTCTTACGAGCCCACGTTACTACCAACTCGGAGCCTTCGTGCAGGCAGTAATCCAAGACTTTCAAGGACTTGAGAACGTGGCGCCAATTTTTGCCCTTGTCGTTTAAGCGCTTATCCAACATGTCCATGATCTCGTAGAAATCGGTGGGGCTAGATGGTTGCACGAGGGGGTCAGTGTGAGTCGCGGGACCATGCAGGCCACGGAGGACGCGGGGTAGCCTACCTGCTGAAGGTCAAGGCGGCGATTTCGGCCATCTCGGTGCCAGTAGGCCCCCACGGATCATTACTCGTAGCTGTACAGGGAAGAAGAAATGAGACATTAGCGTCAATCGACTATGAACTCATCCAATGGAGAAAATGCCGGAATGGAGGTGATCCTTAATTGAGTGGAAGTTATGACGATAAGGAGGGTGTATCGTAGGTTACAGCCGATCGGAGGCAAGATAAGCGGGCAGCAACAGTCCAACGTACCATTTCGAACCTTGACCTGCACGGAGGAATAACCCTTGGTGACGTTTTTCACACTGCGCACGACTTTGGACATGGTGGCGGTATTGCGTGTGTGTATGGGACAAGTGAGGATAGACTAGGCGGCCCTTTCCGCCTTTGGCTTGCGTAAGAGGGATGATTAGGGAGGGACAGAGGTTGTGAGCGAGGCGAACAGGGCGATCGCGCAGAAGTGGGCGTCAATGAAGCTGGAGAGGATGGAGCAACTGCGATGGGGAGTAGAACCAGTCCGACTCCTTATCGCGCTTAGAACGGTGGGAAAGGCGTATGTAAGCCGCGTTCGGAATTGTCACTCAGCGTTCTGGCACCCGGCGGGGAAAGACTGGGTGCAATTCAGGATAATCCGAATAACAGGGGATCGCGACTGCAGATAGCAGTGAAAGGTCGGAAATCGGCTAATGGAGTTGGAAGAAGAGGAAGAAGAGATGTGAGGGAAAGGGAGGAGTTGTGGAGGAGGAAAAGAAGGAGGAAGAGAAGAGAAGAGGAAGTTGGTTGTTTGGAGAGAGAGAGAGAGAGATCGGGCGGACTAAAAGGTTGGGTGCCACCGGAAGACCGTTCAATAGCTTCCAGCCAATTTACTTCACAACCACACCCTCTAAGCCGTTCTGGAATAGCAGGGATTTCCGTTCTTACTGAGCTCGGATGCAATGCGCTCGTGTTAGATGCAAAGGAACTCTCTTCCAAGTGTGTAGTTGCGTCAGGTTTGTCGAATCTGCCTTCTCGGGCGTTCATTCACTTCCCTCGGGCAGCGGCCAGTCGGATAGGGGGCACCCAGACAGTGTACAAGGACGAAGAAGGAATTGGGACGGTACAAAAAAGTTATTCAAGGTCTACCGGAGGGAGAATTGTCGGTCAAATAATATGGAGACCGGAAGAGCTAAGAAGAAAGGAGAAAGATTTTATCGAATTTGATAGTGATGGATGAGATGATCAGGAGAAGGAAGCCGAGCGATGATGGAACTACTTGGGATGGTGTCATTCCTTTCTCTTCGTCTTCCTCTTCCTCTGCTCTCCATCTGGACTATGTTTCCTCTATTCATGACATTCATGCTGTCTTTACTCCCTATCAACTATAAAGTGATTCCATGTGATTTAATATTATAGGGTTAAGTTAGTTACCACTTCCACCATCACTTGACGTCAATTGACCATTCCCCTATACACACTTGAACACACTACCTATACAACAATCATTCGACGGACTTCCTTCCAAGTCGGAAAAGTGGAAAAAAAAAATCTAGGCTAGAGATTCAAAGCCTTTCCAAGGCATCCGACTCGTCCTTCTCCAGGTCTCTTCCGCCCATAACCAACTCTAAACACTTGAGTCTGCTCTCTTTCCGAGGCGGTGCAGGCCATCATCCCCGTGTGTTGTGCTTAGCGCCTGGCCGGCCTCGCAGTCGACGTCATTGCAGGCAGGGCCGGCCTTTCTTGCAGATTGAAACCACGTTCGGCCTCATCCTGACTGAACCCCCGATCCTTACCCCGTCCATGCGATCTTTTTGATTAACACTGAGTGACAAAGAAAAGGGTCCGAACCCTCACCCCCCCCCCCACCCCCCCGGCAAAGATGGTGAAAATTGCAGGCAGCAGAATTTATGCGGTTTCCTGCTCCTCCTTGTCGGCTCAAACCTTATGTCATCTCCGGAGCCCCGGATTTCTTTCCAAAGTTTGAATTCGATTATCGACAACCTCTAGCGGTCAGTCATCGAAGAGTGGTCTATATTCCATGTCCATTGCTCACTTTGAAAAGTCATGTCATCTAAAGCCTGAAGAGATGAAAGAGAAGAAGTCGAAACTAGAAATCTGAAGAAGGAGAGGACAAAGAAGTGCTATTCTAGGATTTTTGCTCTTCCTCCAGACTGAGGTACTTGGCCTCAGCGCCCTTGATGCAGGCAATGTTCGCTCCCAGCTTGTTCAGCGTCTCCACATACTCATCGTACGGGTCTGAGTCGAACACAATGCCTCCTCCCGCCTGCAGGTAAGCCACCCCGTCCTTGACCATCATGGTCCGCAGCGCAATGCAAGTGTCCATCGCACCCGGCACTTCTGCCGTTCCATTCGCACTGGCGATGTTATAGCCGAAGTAACCCACCGCACCCGCATACACACCGCGCTTCTCGCCCTCCAGCTCCGCGATTAGCTGCATCGCCCGCACCTTGGGTGCGCCCGACACCGTTCCCGCAGGGAAAATCGATCGGAATGCGTCGAAGCGCGTCTTTTCCGGCCGCAAGATACCCGAGACCTGCGACACGAGATGCTGCACGTGCGAGAATCTCTCCACCACCATCAACCGATCCACCTGTGTCGTCGTCGGGTCGCATACTCGGTTCACGTCGTTGCGTGCCAGATCCACTAACATAACGTGCTCCGCGCGGTCCTTCAGACTGCTGCGCAACTCGGTGGCCAAGGCCTCGTCTTCTTCAGGCGTCCGGCCGCGCTTTACTGTACCCGCGATCGGGTGTGTGATGATGCGGCCCTTCTCCTCCTTGACCAGCAGCTCCGGACTGGCACCAACCAGCTGGAAGTCTTCGCAGTCGATGTAGAAAAGGTATGGTGACGGGTTGACGGTGCGCAGGTGTCGGAAGAGGTTGAAGGGGTGGAGGGAGGTGGGGCGGGACAACCGCTGCGAGGGCACGGTCTGGAAGATGTCACCCTTGGAGATGTGCTCCTTCAGGCGAGTAACATGACGCTCGTAGCCTTCGCGTCCGATGTTCGACGTGTACTCCTGGTTCTGTAGGATAGGACCCTGAGGTGGAAGTGGGTGGTCGGGGCGTAGGAGAGTCGCGATAATGCGCTGAAGGGCCTCCTGACCCTTGCTGTACTCCGCCTCGAGCTCCGCCTTGCTGTTGGGAATGGGAATGTATGTGATGACCTTGACAACCTGGAAGAAGTGATCGAAAGCGACGATAGTGTCGAAGAGCATGAACAGCGACTCGGGAATACCCAGCACATCCTTCATTGGGCGGGCCGTCTTAGGTTCGAAATACCGCACACAGTCGTAACCAACGTAGCCGATAGCACCTCCGGTCAGAGGGGGAAGAGTCAAGCCGGGTACTGTCGCGACGCGATATCCGGACAACTCCTCCTCCAGAATCGGCAGCGGATCACACTCAGGCCCATGGCCAGCGCCAGTCTTGATAACTTTGCGGGGATCTGCGCACGCACAAAAAAAAAGGAGACGGGCGAATTAGTCACGAGCTTTGGATCGCGAAAACCGGGGAAAGTGGGCTAGGAAGGGTACCGCATACCAGCTCCAACAAAACTGTATCTTCCGATGGTTTCAGTGGTGGCAGCACTTTCGTAGAGGAACGACAATTTGGATCTAAACCGGTCAGCGCGCCTACTTAGCGGCGAAGGTCGCGGGCGGCAAACGACTCACTTCTCTGCAATCTTCAGATATGCCAGGGTAGGAGTCAAGAGGTCGGCTGAGATAGAAGTAACCAACGGCAAAAGGTTGGGAGCAAACTTGGAATCTCGGACGGAATCGATGACCTCGCCTGCAGTCTCGAGAGACGGCACAATCGTGATCTGGGTGAGTCAGAAGGGATTAGCATGCAACCACTTTCGTACCAGTGATGTTTGTAACTCTCGTCGAGCGCGATGCATGTTACATGTTTAGAGACAATGCAAGAACTAGAAAAGCACTTACAGACGGCGCCATCTTTTGTGTATGGAGTTGGTGGTGTGCGGGAAAAAGTAACGGATGGGGGAGAGGGGAGAAGATTGGCAGGGAGGGACAATCAAAAAGAGCCCGAGTCCGGAAGTGAACCGGAGCTGAGCCCAGGATGGAGGGGGAGGATTTGCTGGCAGGCGGGGCGGGCGGGCGAGCAGAGGCAATGGATATTAGTATAAAAAGAGGCTTCTCACAGTGGAAAGAATGGGACAGTGAGATGGGATGACAGTGAGAGAGGAAGAAGAAGAAGAATAAGCCACCGCTAAGGCGATGCCGAGGAACGAGAAAAGCAAAAGCTCCGTAAAGTGATTCAGTACAGAGTACTAAGTTCAATGATTGAAGATTGATATGTTCCCGAAGTGGCCATCCAGACTGTAGTTATCAGTGCCCAGTGGATGCCTCAATTGACTGGCTTGCCATTCTCCCAACCGGGACTAGCGTTACCGGCCTGATAGACGGCGGCATTCATCCCGATTCTTATTCATCATTATCATCCAGCTAATGAACTAACTACTGTTATTGACAGCCCGACTGTCAACAATCCCATTGTTCCTCCTGCGATTCCCTTGCTTGGGTGTCTGTCTACTGAAGTTTGGACCTTCGGGATCGTTCCCTAGTTTCAATTCAGGATATTATAATATACTCTTTCGTTTCTACCTATCAAGCTCCTTTGCCATCCTGTCGCCCAACCCAAGTTATTCCCCGGTTGCTGTGGGAATCCTCCGCGAACCTGATTAGCTGTTGTTCTTGCTGGAAGCATTGTTACAGCAGTCATCATCATCGTCATCATCATCATCATCATCATTATCATCATCATCTGAGGCCGGACGTGAGCTGTTGTTTTTAATACCTTCGCCCAAACCTGTTCTTGGGTATCACTGCACGTCAGTCTAAAGAAAGAAGGGTACATTTCACCCTTTTTCTCCTGTGCGCACGGGCTTGCAGCACGCTACTTGTAATCCGCCCCCTTGCACCGACCCTCAAATTCTATGCTCATAGGCCTGACATTTCTAAGAGACTATCGAGATAAGGGAATAAGTGGCACTACGATAGGATCCAATTATAGAAAACGAGAAGACAACAACGTCTCTGAACCCCCGGAATAGCCCCCCATGGAGCATCAGACATCTTACTCACAGCCCTCGCCGCCATCCTCGGTAGCCGAGCAAGCATGGGATAAGACTCTCACAGACCACGATGGCGCTTCGCATCTCCTCGAAAGCGAGGTAAATGATGCAGCCCTATTGCCTGCACGTCTCATCCGAGTAGCTCAAATTCTGTCCGAAAGCAATTCGATTTCTATATCAGACTCCACCACAATCCACCACTGCCTCCAGGAGATGGAGGCCCTGCTTGATCCGCGTCCGGCATTCTCACAAGAAGTCGCCCGTTGTCGGCCCCGTGCGCATTCTCGACCGCCTAGCCCAGTAGACTCTCCTCGAAATCCACATACGAGTTCCATCACACCAGTGTCGACCACAGCGAATCATCTCGGTGATGTCCAGGAGATATCGCACTCTCAGCTGCGAGATCTTCTCAACGAAGTTACAGCGATGAAGACGGAGTTCAGCCAGCGCCGCAGAGAGTCGCTTGAAATTCACAGTTTGCTCACCCAGGAGCGTCAGGTGTTGACACTGAGACTGGCAGAGCTAGACGACGAGATACACGAACTGTAAGTGACGCGTCATGATTCTTGTCCGTTGCCTTGCTGTAATTAGCATACTGATATGTCGATACTAGTCGGAAAGATATTCTCGAAGACTCGGCGGAACGGGAGGCCATGCAAGGAACGATCAATGGCTTGGAAATTTGGGTGGACGACTGGCACAAGCAGCATCTCTTAGCTGTGGCGGGGGGACCCGCGATGAAGTATCGGCGAAAGAGTCAACGGCGGTGGACGAAGTGTGCCAAGGAAGAACAGTTCAATGACGACGGAGAAGCACTCTTTGAAGGCATCATGGCATGGATGCGGGGTTGGAAGGACGTCGAGGAGGGTTTTCACATTCGACAGAAGGATCGCGACCTGCGAAGGGAACAAAGAAGGGAGCAGATGCAAAGACAGAGGGATCATTCCCAAACAAGTCTGGATTGATGAGACTAGGAATCGCTGCTTTAAAGGAAATGGACATGTAATTGGTGATACCAAGCACCGATGATGCTACCCAGAGCCGGGATGCCAGAGGTTTCTGAGGAGGCGTTACCCCACTAGATCTGAGATGAGGCGGCGCGCACTTGCGCCCATTCAGTCGACCAAAAACAATTGGTACAGTGCGAAAAAAGAAGAGAGCGAAATGAAGTCACAAGAGCCACCGTAATCAACCCGTGAAGTCGCCAACCGCCGCTTTTGCTGCCTGAGTCCAACCTGCGCCGTTTAAGAGTGATCTAACCCAAGTATTTATCGAAGCAAGAACTATAATTATGGTAGTATAGCTGTAAAGGTGTATTCTGTAGACGTGATGGATGCTCTCCGGGATTGCGCTTCGATAACATGGTACATCGGGGCCTGCCGAGAACCAGGAGCGCAAAGATAAGATCTGTTTGAGGCACAAAGCCATGATGTTGCGGCTGGCTTGTATTCCCGGTTTGCCTTCATCGCCGCTGAATGAAGTGACATACAGTATGTGCATCGAATAGTCATCGATCATAATCTCAAAATGGTGTCGCAAGAATCTGAATGATGGTGGCAATGTCATCGATTTGAACACTCAGCGCTGCAGATTGACGATGGCCAACTATTTTATCCTAATTAGCATGTTGAACTCGCCAGGGTCGAAATTGCCATACCTGGTTACCAAATCCAAACGCAAGTTTCTTGCCATCAGTATCCCACGCCAGAGAACGATCTAGAACCGGTTCTGTAATTCCATTAGGTCCGTTGACGGGGGCCCCTGATTCATTTTCTGCTTTCCGCTCTTCACCTCCTGGGGCTTTCCATGCAGCCATCGCGGTCCCGCCTCTTTGTGCGTTCCAGATTAGCAGACTGTCCTTGCTGGCAGCCGCAAGCGCGTAGCCATCTGGTGAGAAGCTAGCAGCCAGAGCGGGAGATGAGGGACCGAGGGAGAGTTGATGAATACATTCGAAACGCTTTGATTCCAGATCGATTCGCCAGACTTTCACCGTATCATCCGTTGAAGAGGATGCCATGAAGACAGTTTGGGTTACCGCAGACTGTTCTCCATTTGGTTTGATTTCAATTGCAGTAATCTCGCCTTCGTGAGCATTGTCGAGGTGTATATCGTGAGTCGGTACCCAGAGGGCAGCTTTGGCGGAGGATGCGGCAACGGCCACGGGTGAGGAGCCAACATTAGCACACCGGATGAAAGCCCAAAGCCTCTCTGCATTGCTCGAGTTGAAGGTCTTTGAGATGTGAACGCTTGAATCCACATCACACTGATAGACAGTGCCAGGGCCGCAAGCATAGACTTGGCTGCATCCCAGCCAGCAGAGATCGAGTACAGTCCCGTCGATGACCTGCGGGGAGGGGAATTCATCCGGACGTAGGGAATCGTCCCACAGAGCAAGCTCGGAAATTCGACTATCGGAAGCAACCACAATCAATTTCGAGCCATTTCCCGCCCAATGCAAGCCGGTAATCATCCGCGGTACCTCTGGGAGCAAGTCCACGGCGTGTCCAAAGACGTCATACATCGTGATCGAGCCTCTCATGTCATTGTATGTCGCCACAGCTAACTTGTGTCCGTTGGGCTCCCAGGAGACTGCTGAAACACATGTACGGTCGCCATTGTTTTCGACAAGTTTTTCTTGCACCGGAGGCGCGGTTGACGATAATCTCCATAGACTACAGAATGTATCACCAGCGGCGACGACAACGGTGGGGTCATTGGGACGCCACAGTGACCGCGTCACGTGATCGTCACCAGCCACCTCCAGGAGGGCGGTGTCGGGTGCCAGGTCGGCCGCCTTGGCGGGGGTGATCTGTACGCCAACGCTGTGGCCGGTTGTCAGGGTAAAGGTTGGCGGTGGTGGTGCGGGTGGTTCCTGGTGGTCCTGCGATTCCGGTCGGATGCCCATGCTCACGTCGCCATCCCCATCCACCGCCATCTCGGCTGTTGATGGCGATTCCTCGGCTGCCACTGCGGCTTTGACCTCTGAGTGTGTGACCCCATTGGAATCTACTTCCATCGGCATCTCATCACCGTTAGTTTCTGGGCGGTCACTTTTGCGAGCTTTCTTAGCATTTGGGACGGGCTGGGGGGCGGCAACATCGGCCGTCAAATGACCATTGGTCACGCCGTCGCCGCCGCCGCTCTCGCGCGCAACTTTGCTTGCGGGCGAGACAGGCGCCTGGTCTGTGCCAACTGCTGCCTCATCCGGGCCATTTTGCACCTTTGACGTCTCCGGCTCCAAAGGAGCTGGTCCGAAAAAATAAGTCGATGGTGAAAAAGATGTCGCATTTCCATCCTATGTTGCAAATTAGACTATGCGCCATCTTCGCAATCTTCGTTTTTCAAATCCACGCAAAATGGCTCCCAAGGGTTGTTTGGTGAAGATAGATACTTGAGGATAAGATGGAAAGAATTGTGTTCATACCCGATCAATAGAATGCTCCAGTTCGTAATACTGTAGGCCTTTTTGTACTAACGAGACAAGAGCATGGGTTTTGATGTATGGGGCAAATGGCAAACTCTGCGGGTCATGATTCCACGCGCGCTGCAATGTGATTGCAGCTTCGCCATGTCCTATAAACGAGCGTCAGCGGAACTAACAAATGCTTGATTGTTTTGTCAACCACCAGAAAACATGAATTTACCTGATTCTTGGAGGTACCTATCATGGAGTCAGCGGAAGATGCACCAGGGCCACGGCCAGTGATTGCGCTGAGACGAAACAGGAACGAGGTTGGCTCAAATGGAAATTGATACATACCTCCATATTAGGTAATTGACATGATGTGATGTGAGATCAGGGTGTGCCATTGTTACATGTATGACAGCTAGTAAGATGTAGGGTCCGCTAGCATGCCAGAAGTGAAAAGCTTCTCCGACGAGACAGATGAGCAACGGCGCGAGATGGGAAAATGAAGCTTCAGAAGATGTGAGAGTTCCCGGGAGTCGACTGATTAAGCACTGTGGAGCAAATTCTTTCGTGCTAAGAATTCTCGAAGCTGGGAGCTCTGCTGGAGAAGAGGGGAGAACGAGACGGGTAAAGACGCAGCCAAGGCTGTGACAAGGGAGACGACCAGTATGCGAAGGGGGAGGTTAAAGATGCAGGGCCCGGACGCAGGCCACAAATGTCAGATGAGAAAGGCAGTAAGATGGTCACAAAGCGTGCAAATGACTAGGGAACATTCTACAAGCTCCCACTGACGAGATTGTTAGGACGAAAGAGAAGTTTCAAGGTTCTCTGACAGCAGTACGAAATGGAGGTTGAAAGGGAAATGTGAAGAACGAATAATATCGGGACGGGAGGAAATCGACACCAACGTGTGGCTTGACGATGGTAGACCCGCTAGCGAACTGCAGAGACCGGAGAAGCAACACCAAGTGTTTGGGAAGAAAGAAGAGAGGGGCGGATTGGGGGGGGGCGAGGAGGGGGGGAGGGGGAGGGGGGGCAAAAGAGAGAGAAAGAGAGAACCAAAGGAGAGAGGGTCCGTGGAGAACTGTAGGAAATAGAGAAGAGATACGAAAATAATTGGGGGAATGAGATGGGATGGCAGCGGGCGATCTCTAAAGGGAGATTTGAGTTGAGTTGACTGATGGAGAGGTTAAGTTAGAGGGAGGCCAGACGGACGGATGAGGAACTACCCTTAGTTTCGGGGCAGTAGTCTAGTAGTAGCAGGAGCAGCAGCAGCAGCAAGACCAGGTACGGTATGTGGGTAAAGAGAGAGGGAAAGAGAGAGAGAGAGGTTCAGACCGGACACTCGGATGGACGACCCTCCAAACACTCTTTTTCAGATGTGTTTTTTCCAGTTATGTCTTCTGTCAGACAGGCAGACAGTCTAACAGTCTGGTCAGTCTGTCGGTCTGTTCGTTCAGTGCTTCTCAAGTCTAGGTTTCTCAACTTCAGCAATAACAGCCAGAAAATGATTGAATCTGTGACAGTGAACAATTTCGACACAGACAGACTGCCAGACAGAAGACAGACGGACGGACGGTGTTGACTTGGGACAATTTCGGGGGATGATGGGGGGGGGCGCTTGACTCGTTGTGGCGTCTAGGCCATGGTTAGCGTGCAGTTGACTAAACCCGTACCATCAAATTACCATCAAATTGACGGCCAGCGGATCGACCTGGCCGCTGGGCCGGGTTGGGACTAGTGCAAACGGGGCCAACTCTTTTTTTATTTTCTGGTTGGTTACCTTATTCTGATCAGGTCGACTGCATTTCCATGGAGCATCATTTCCTGAACACATGGTTAAGGGCTAGGCTGGCTGCTGGGCTGGAAGAATTACCCCTCAAATTCGTCACGGGGGGATTTGATTGCCATCGATCTGTCTTCAGCTCGTAGACAATGTCTACTCCAATACTTCGATACCTAGAGCCTCTCAGTGACAGTTAGTATATGTCAGATCGTACTCACCCACAGGGGTTGTCGTCAATAGTCGATCTGGATCTTGGTGCGGTCCATCCTTTTGCTGGGCTGGCCGGTCGATCCGCTCGTCGTACATCATCTTTGGTGCATGCATGCATTGTGGGCTAAATCCCTCCCGCTCCCCGCCGGTGCAAATAAATGTAAATGTCGCTCTGTGTTACCTCCTGTCTAGAGTCTAGCTTTTGCATGGATATCAACTATGCTCCCCGTCTTCTGTCAACGAACCATACCAGAAGACTGCTACAGTAGGAATACTGCAGGGGAGAATTCGGAGCACATGCCCGATTGTCATCAGGGTCATGCTAAGTCGGATGGCCCGAACAAAGACAGACTCCATTGTCACCATGATGTATTCAATCTTCGCTATTATACGAAAGAAATCTTAAAGAATAACTCGGGCCACGCTGGAAACCTTTTCCCCCCCTATTTCTAGTATTTACTCCACAATCTGTGATAAGGCTAGGTATTAGCTACGTACTGTGTACATACTCCGTAGTCCAAAAGGTCCAAGCACCGGTGATGCCAGGCTCTTCCAGGGCATTTAAGGATGAGACCCCGTTCTAGTAAGGCCCTGCAAGGTGACCAATCAGATATGTTATGCGATCCTACTACAGTAGTAGGTACGGAGTACTAATCCTTGCAGCTTATCCCAAAAAGGACTCGTCTCGGGACTCCCGACTGTTCTTCGGGAGGTGTTTGTTCTCTCCGTACACCTTAATAATAGTAGCTGAGTTGATTCGGCCTGAATTCCTATCTTTCCTTCAACCACTTTCGCTGTCCCTCCTCACAACCTCACATCTCCCAGCTGGGCTCCGTCAATCAGCCTGCGGTCTAGCAACCGCAAGAGCTCTTATTCTCAGTGCCTCTTTCATCATGGCTCTCCGAGTGAACATCCCTCCGGCCACCCGAATCTGCCTCGTCAGTCTCCTTACCCTCTCCTTGCTGTACAACATTGCCCGATGGCGCCAAATTGACACCACGGGGGGCACACCGACCGTCACCCCCATCGTACCCTACCTTACGCTTGTTCCGTCATATCTCCTCTATTACCCGTGGACGCTCGTGACTGCTACGTTTGTGGAGCGGAACATCTTCACTGTTCTTCTGAACGCCGCCACCCTCTTTTACGGCGGGAAGTACCTGGAGCGGGCGTGGGGTTCACGAGAGTTTGCCAAGTTCATCCTCACGATCGCAGTGATCCCTAATGTGGTCATCGTACCTATC
The DNA here is from genome assembly GCF_003184765.1 of Aspergillus aculeatinus CBS 121060. Lineage (NCBI taxonomy): Eukaryota > Fungi > Ascomycota > Eurotiomycetes > Eurotiales > Aspergillaceae > Aspergillus > Aspergillus aculeatinus. Next base: position 199,276 of record NW_020291471.1, read on the forward strand.
TATCTCTTAGGTACTGCGATGAGCGGCAGCGCCAGCAGCGGGTACGCCCCTTTCACCCCTCGCGAATGCACCACATCGTGCGCTTTCCCTGCTGACTTCCCGCCGTCCAGTGTCACGCAGATCTGCGGCGGCATCTCGATTCAGGCGTCCTTCCTCGTCGCCTTTAAGCAGCTCGTCCCCGAACACACCGTCACCATCTTCCAGGGCTTGGTGAAGATGCGGGTGAAGCACTTCCCCGCCCTCTTCCTCCTCCTGAACACGATCAGCGGTGTAGTCGTCGGCACCCGGGCCGCCGCGCTCCTTTCCTGGCTTGGTCTCGTGACGAGCTGGACCTACCTGCGATTCTTCAAGCGCCAGCCCGACCTGACCGGCACCTCGACCGACGGACTGGGCATCAGGGGTGACGCGAGCGAGACCTTCGCATTCGCATGCCTATTCCCCGACCTCCTCCAGCCGCCCATCGCTTTCTTCTCCGACCAGGTCTATGCGCTCTTGGTTGCGGCGAGAGTCTGCACCCCCTTTTCCGAGGAGGACATCGCATCCGGCAATCAGCAGGTCCTGGCCCGCGGCGAAGCCGGTCTTCCCAGCCTTCTTTCCAACCAGCGCGGGGGACGAGCCACGGCCAAGCGGGAGGAGGCCGAGCGACGACGCGCGCTGGCTCTCAAGGCCTTGGATCAAAGACTCCAGGCTGCAGCAGCAGCGAGAGCGCCCCCATTGACGTTGAATCAGCCAGGCGCCGCCCATAGTCAGACTCCGACCCCAACAGTAGCAGCAGGACAGGCGATGCTGGGTGAAACTAGCTACACTCCGGACCACTCTTAATGTGAAAATATGCTCAGCACTGCTCCTTTTTTTTGTGTTCGTTTGGAGATATCCTTAAAGAATCATTCTTGTGTTGTGAAGGGCCAAGGAGGGCTGCCAGTTCGGCTTCCTGAGTCCCATCCTTGCCCGGGCTTGGCTGCTCTTTTTCTCCATCCATGGTGGTGAGTCCTTCAAGACGGGTAGCAATTTGTACTTTCCAGGGAAGTCCACCTGCTTTCTTACTGACTGTATATTTTCGCATTATGGATCCAACTGGGCATGTTACGAATGCATCATATGAATGAGGGTAGATACATGTTCGGGTTGGAGGCTATTATCCATTTTACATGACTCATGACCGCGGCAAATTGTTTCTAATTCAATATGCCAACAGGACTTCCAGACTTTCGCTACAAATGGAAAATGCAGGAAGTCATATAGAAAGCCAAATAACACCACAAGAACCGTAGAAGTACAAACTCCCTTAGCAGGGATGTAATATTCTCGACACGAACCACATAATCGAACAAGAGTATAGGAAATATGAAACAGGGAAAATGCTAGTATGCTACAAGTGACCATGACCAAGTTGTGAACCCCACAAACCAAAACTGTAACCGCATCTTGAAAGCAGCTGGAAAGTTATGACACCACCCACACACACGGAAAAGACGAAAGGGACGGTGGAGAGAAAAGCGCAAAAGGAAAGAGAAAACAAAAGAAAGAGAGGCAAAAAAAAAAACAGTCAACAACAACTTCTGTTTTTTTTTAGAGCTGCTTCAACCTCTCGACCTGTTCTCTAGCCTCCTTCAGCATGCGCTCCTGGTCCTTCTTCACCTGCCGCTTGGCCGCGATACGAGTGCGATCCGTCTTGGACTTGGCGGCCATCTCGTCCAGCTTGCGCAGTTCGGCCGCCTCCTGGGTCGTCGCGGGGATCTCCGTGGCGTTGGTCAGGTTCTTGACTTTGTTCCAGATCTCGGTGTAGGGGAGGTTGCGGACGTCGAGGACGGCGACCTGCTCGTTGTCGGCGGGCGCCGGGGCGTGGGCATCCTTGAGGTCCTCGGCGGCGAGCGAGGCGGCGGTCGTGCTGGTCTTCTGGGCGAAGTAGACGCTCAGGGCGGCGGGCCCGTCCTGGTCCTCCGTCTGGCGGACGGTCATCGGGATGCCCGGGTTGTGGTACTTGAGCCGCGGGAGGCAGTTGCGCCAGAAATGCCGGGCGCCTTGGTGGCCGCCGTAGATCTTGCGGGCGTAGGTCAGGTGCAGGCGGGTGATCGCGGGGAATTCTTGGGTCGCCGAGGGCGCCGCGGGGAAGACGGCGGCTCCGGTGCCAACGCGGACGTTGAGAAGCTGGGTAGTTTTGCAGATGTCAGTCTCGAGAGGTTTCGTGGAGTTGATGGTGGGTTGCTCTCCGTCGGTGTTGGGTCTCTTGGAGGTCACGGTTGGTGATCGCCGTATGGAGGCTCGAGGAGATGACAGGGGCCACCGGGTATGTCGAAATCTGTATCAAGAAGGTCTTACCTTCTGTAGCGGTGCAGCGAAGTCCAAGTCAGTCTTCCGGGGTTGTATCGACAAGGGGGATGGATGATGGCTGACTTACAGTTTTCAGCTTCCGCATCCGCTTGAAAACGTTGACCATTGTGACGGGAGTGGCTCGCAAGCTCTCTGTATACTATGCTGTGGTGATACAGAACTAGATTCCAGCGCAGATCCGGCAGCGACTGGTTGCAATTTGTCCGCGGTGGTTCAAGGTGCTTTCGCTGCTGGTTGGAAGCTTCCGCGTTGATTTTTGGGCGGAAAGAAAAGCAGCCGATATCGAATCACGTGATGCAATGCGATACGGCCGGGCTCCAGGACTACCAATGCATGTGTTCGACCTAGCACGCAATATAATATCGCGTGTTAGATAGAATTGGTCATATAAATAGCGGGTCGAGACTAGGTGAGTCAGGGTTGGCCTGTATTTGTACCTCAGTGAGGTTCGATGTAATCTACCATCCTGAACACTAAGCATAGATCCGTCCATTCCTCCCCGGTTCAGCCAGTAGTTAATCTGGGGTGTACAAACAATACACTCCTTCACCAATATATTATCCCTGTGAGTCACAGACTGCACCCATAAGCAATAGATCCCAGATAGGACCTCTAGCTCATACTCATTCTATTTAAAGCCAGACAAAGCCACCTTCCTATCGAATCTCAGTTCCATCTTATACCGTCAATTGGTTTGCAGCGAGTTCGGAGTAGAAAGAGGCAGGCGGTGACTCACGGACCGCCTTTTCCCACATACGGAGGAATTCTTTTCGAACCCCGCGGCGACTCGAGACGATCTATAAGACTCCGCTTTCCATCCTTGCCCCAGGGCTTCTTTATCTTCATTTCTACGAAAAGAAGACCTTCTATCTGGAGCAATGGCAGCCGCTGCTGCTTCCGCAGCTGCGCTCGATCAGGGCAACAGCACTAAAAACACTCTGAAGCTGGAAAACGTGCGACTCACTTGCCCCTCTTCCTACCGCAAGAAGCCCCTCTTTGTCATGCAATCCGTGCTAACCTCGATCTCACTCACAGACCGAGAAGAGAGACACCCTTATTGCTATCGAGAAGAAATACCAACAGCAATGGAAGGAGAACAAGGTCTTCGAGGTCGATGCCCCCTCCGACGCTGAGGTGCCTTACGGCAGCATCTCCGCGGCGGAGCTCCGCGAGAAGCACCCCAAGTTCTTCGGAACCATGGCTTATCCCTACATGAACGGTACTCTGCACGCTGGTCACAGTTTCACTGCCAGTAAGGTTGAGTTCATGACTGGTGTGGCCCGTATGGAGGGCAAGCGTGCTCTCTTCCCTCTGGGTTTCCACTGCACCGGTATGCCCATCAAGGCTTGCGCCGACAAGCTCCGTGATGAGGTCCAGAAGTTCGGCCAGAGCTTTGAGAACTACAAGGAGGAGAGTGAGCAGGAGCAGGCTGCCGTCGCCGCCCCGACCCAGGAGGTCAAGGCCGAGCAGGCCGAGAAGTTCTCCGGCAAGAAGAGCAAGGCCGCCGCGAAGACTGTCAAGATGAAGTACCAGTTCCAGATCATGTTGGCTATCGGTATCCCTCTTGAGGAGATCCACAAGTTTGCCGATGCCGCTTACTGGCTTCAGCACTTCCCCCCTCTCGCTATCCGCGATCTCGACAGCATTGGTGCCGGAATTGACTGGCGCAGACAGTTCGTCACCACCGACGCCAACCCCTACTATGACGCCTTTGTCCGCTGGCAGATGAACCGCCTCCACGAGCTCGGAAAGATCCAGTACGGTAGTCGTTACACCATCTACTCCCCCAAGGATGGACAGCCTTGCATGGACCACGACCGAACCGAGGGTGAGGGAATCGGACCTCAGGAATACACCGCCATGAAGCTGAAGGTCAAGGAATGGGCCCCTCAAATTGCTGAGTTGGTCAAGGGTAAGATTGAAGAGGATGCCAGCGTCTACTTTGTCCCTGCTACTCTCCGCCCTGAGACCATGTATGGCCAGACCTGCTGCTTCCTCGGCCCTAAGATCACCTATGGTCTTTACAAGGTGAAGGAGAAGGAGTACTTTGTTGCCACCAAGCGAGCTGCCTGGAACATGGCCTTCCAGGGAACTTTCTTCACCAGCGAGAACTTCCCCAAGTCTCAGGACCAGCTGCCTCTTGTCGTCGAGGCCCCCGGATCGGCTTTCGTCGGAACCCTCGTCAACGCTCCCCTCTCTTTCCACACCGAAGGTGTCCGTATCCTCCCCATGGAAGGTGTCTCGGCTACCAAGGGTACCGGTGTCGTCACCTCCGTCCCCTCTGACAGTCCTGATGACTACGCCACTCTGCTCGATCTTGCTAAGAAGCCCGAGTACTACGGCATCAAGAAGGAGTGGGCTGAGCTCGAAATCTTCCCTCTTATTGAGACCCCAACCTACGGAAACCTCACTGCTCCTGCTCTGGTTAAGCAGCTTAAGATCAACTCTCCTAAAGATGTCAACCAGCTGGCACAGGCTAAGGAGCTCGCCTACGGTGAGGCCTTCTACAAGGGTACCATGCTTGTTGGTGAGTTCAAGGGTCAGCCCGTCAGCGCTGTGAAGGACAAGATCCGCAAGGCTCTCTACGACAGCGGAGATGCTTTCCCCTTCGCCGACCCCATGGGCAAGGTTGTCAGCCGCAGTGGAGATGACTGTGTTGTCGCCTATCTCGGCCAATGGTTCCTGAACTACGGTGAGAACGACGCCAAGTGGCAGCAGGACACCCTGGACCACGTGGTCAACACCTTGAACACCTACTCTAACGAGACCAAGAACGGTTTCGAGAAGAACCTCTCCTGGCTCAACCGCTGGGCTTGCGCCAGAACGTACGGTCTGGGTTCGAAGCTGCCATGGGACCAACAGTTCCTGGTTGAGAGTTTGAGTGACTCTACGGTCTACATGGCCTACTACACCATCGCTCACCTCCTGCACGGTGACCGCTATGGTAAGACTCTCGGCTCACTCAACATCAAGGCGGAGCAGATGATCGACGAGGTCTGGGATTACGTCTTCTGCCGCCGTGAGCTCAGCGACGAGCTCATCTCCAAGAGCGGGATCAACAAGGAGGCCCTGCTGCAGCTGCGCAGAGAGTTCGAGTACTGGTACCCCTTGGATGTCCGTGTCTCCGGAAAGGATCTCATTCCCAACCACTTGACCTTCTTCCTGTACATCCACGTTGCCCTCTTCCCTCCCGAGTACTGGCCCAAGGGTGTCCGTGCCAACGGTCACTTGCTCCTGAACGGTGAGAAGATGAGTAAGAGTACGGGTAACTTCTTGACCTTGAAGGATGCCGTCGAGAAGTTCGGTGCCGATGCTACTCGCATCGCCTTCGCCGATGCCGGTGATGGTATCGAGGATGCCAACTTCGAGGAGACCGTTGCCAACAGCAACATTCTCCGTCTTCACACCCTGAAGGACTGGATGGAGGAGACCATCAAGGATGAGAGTCTGCGCACCGGCCCTGCCGATTCCTTCTGGGACAAGCTCTTCGACAACGAGCTGAACAGCCTGGTCCGTGAGACCAAGAAGCACTACCAGGAGTAAGCACCCCCTAAACTGCCTGAATGATTACCCGCCAGTAGCTAACTAACACCAACCAGCACCAACTTCAAGCTCGCCTTGAAGTCCGGTCTGTACGACTTCGTCAGTGCCCGTGACTACTACCGTGAGGCCACCTCGACCTCCGGAGTCGGTCTGCACCGCGACATGGTGGCGCGGTACATCGAGCTTCAGGCTCTGATGATCGCCATCATTGCTCCTCACTGGGCCGAATACGTCTGGCTGGAGATCCTGAAGAAGGTTCGTCTGCCAACACAACCCATATCCCCCTATCCTTCCCATTTAAAATCTAACATCACCACCAAGCCCGAAACCATCCACAAGGCGCAATTCCCCAGCGTCCCCGAGGTCTCGCCGGAGCTCTCCGCCGCGCTGGCCTACACGCGCGCGACCTCGTCGAACATCACCTCGGCCGAGGCGGCCTTCGTCAAGAAGCTCTCCAAGGGCAAGCAGGTGACGTTCGACCCGCGCAAGCCCAAGAAGCTCTCCATCTACGCGGCCAAGAAGTACCCGCAGTGGCAGGAGAAGTACATCGACCTGGTGCGCGAGGCCTTCGACGGCCTGGCCATCAACGACAAGGCGCTCAACGCCCAGGTCGGCAAGCTCGGCGAGATGAAGAAGGCCATGCCCTTCGTCCAGGCCCTCAAGCGCCGCCTCGTCGTCAACCGGGAGGCCCCCGACACCGTCTTCGAGCGCAAGCTGCCCTTCGACGAGTTCGCCGTCCTCCAGGAGATGCGGGGCGCCATCACCCGCGTCACCGGCGCCAAGGCCCTCGAGATCATCGCCGTCGACGAGGGCGGCAAGACCGGAGAGGTGCTGGGCACTGGGGAGAAGCGGGAGGGCCTCTTCGCTGAGAACGCCGTCCCCGGTCAGCCCTCGTTCCACTTCGCTAACATTGAGTAAATGTGCTTGAAGTACCCTTTAGATTGGGGCTAGTGTGGCTTGCATGGAGGAAGGGGCGGGAAGGGAAGGGGGTCCGTCCCATCCTGCCTTTAGACCAGTTAGACAGACCGCTTGGGGGAAATGATTGATATCTTTGGAACAGAAGCAAACATGGCATATGGAAAAGAAGAAGAATTCTAAAGTTGATGATGTTACGTCTAAATCTTCCCTGATTTACTATGTAGCTTGTCTTGCCTAGATATGTGAGTAGTCCGGTTGAGAGTTCTCGGTGTGTCGAGATATATATTTTTGAACCACAGTTCGGAGCAGACTAAGGCGGCACAACCTGATGACTTCCACAACACTAGAACAAAAAAAAAAGAACAAACCTGAACTGAACATTTGCAAACATGGAATTAGTATATCTGGATGCTCTGATTTATGCTAAACTAGAAACTAGAAATCGAACAAGTGGAAAGCCATCGAGAAGAGATTTCCAATATTCGCACCACCACTTCTTTATATACGACAATGACAAAATGAACAACACCAATCGCTATGCGGAACATGACAAGGTAGAACAAGCTAGTATACATTTACATGCCTACACCTACCCTCGGAGGGCCCGACGGGAAAGAAAAAAGAAAAGAAACAGGGAACCTAAGAGGAGGAAGCACGACGGCTGGCCTTCACCCGTTTCTGATGGCTAATGCTCTGGCGGCCGCGACCTCGCGCCTGCCGTTTCACCGCCGCCTGTTTCTCGGCGATGTACTTGTAGCACTCCAGGGGGGCCCGGGATCCGATATGACGACCGTGGGGCGTGAAGACCTCGACCTGGGGCGTGCGGGAGAAGGCCGCCACATCCTTGGACGCGCCGAGCAGGTAGTCGTCGTCCATGTCCTCGTCGTACTCATCGACGGTGAGGGCGTGCGACCTGGCGCGGGTCTGCACGGTGAGCTCGACCCAGCCGCAGCCCTCGATCAGGACGTCGGCGGCCATGACCCGGTAGGGGAGCTCGGGGATGGGTTTGCCGTGGTCCGCGACGGCCTTGGCGATGGAGGTGGGGAGGTGGGAGTGGGTGACGTCCCACTGGAGGTCGATGCGGCCGGCCGAGGCGAAGGTGCCCACGGTGTCGTCGCGGAGGATGGGGTCGCCGGGGTAGGGGCGGTCGCCGCGTTGCATCTCGATGGCCTTGTCGGTGCGGGTGACGTGGGTCTCGAAGGGCACGAAGCAGGCCGCCAGGATGATGTCGTCGGGTCGCACGGCGGTGATGCGGATGAGGCCACCGCAGAGGAGGAGCGATTGGCCCGGCTTTACGGTCAGGCGCTCGGGCTTGACGCGTTTCGTCATCATGAGGTTGCGTTGGTGTTCGGGCCGCACGTAGTTGGTGAGGTCGCCGCGTTCGAGGCCGGGGAGGTCGATCATCTCGCCCCGGCCGCGGCCGAAGGGGATGCGGATCGGGGAGACGGTCGTGCCGGCGAGGGTAGAGACCACGGGGAGCACGGGGAACATGTCCTCACGGGGTGCCGGGGGCAGGAGGCTGTCCGAGTCGAGAAAGCTTAGGTGCTCCTCCGGCTGCTGCTGGCCCTGCCGCTTCGACTCGATCTCCCGTTGTTCCACGAGGTCCGCGATCTTCTCCAGATTTCTCGAGTCTTTGGGAAAACACGCCTCGATGAAACTGCTTTTGCCGACATTGGCCTTGCCAACTACCCAGACGCCACCCACGTGGTTCTGGATCTCCTCCTTGACCTGCTTGGTCCACCAGCCTCGCTGCGCACTGATCATGTGCACCTGGCCCAGACGGAACTCTTCGGACGACAGATTGAGTTGGATACGGAGCATCTTGCGGATGTACTCCATCTTCGAGTTGACCAGATCCCACGTAGGGGCTAAGAGATCGGACCTCGTGATGACAATGTGAAGGGTTGGGAGCCTCTTGGAGCCCGAATACTGGTGGGTGGCCGAGCGACGGTTCCGCGAGCGTGGTTCCATGATGTTCAGTGCTTTGTAGATATTTGGAATGAGAGACATGGGGAAGTCGGCTGCGTCCACCAGATGGTAAACATGGTTATGCTTGTGCGGCGACTCGTCCAGGTATGCCCGGATGGAGTCGATCGAGGGTGAGATGGCCGGGACGGCCCTATTGTGGTGAAGGAGGTCGTGGCATCGGTCACAAACCTGTATGGGCGCTTGTGTCTTTGCGAGATATTCGCCAGCAGCAGCAGCATCTTTCTCAAGATATCTCTTGGCTAAATGGGGGATCATCCGTGTGTCAGCACAGACACAATGCACAGGAGGAGAGGGGGGTGCAACTGGAATATCACTCACGTCTGGCCGACGACTCGCCCCAATCTGCAGCTTCTTTCGCGAGATACTGCTGGATTCTTTCTGCCGCCTTCTCCCCTTCAGCGTCCGGGGCTGCGACAAGCTGTTGCGCCTCCTGCCCAAGCTTTCGTACGTGTTTTCTGGTTTTGCTGTAGTACCCAGGCTCGGCGGGCTCAACGGTCTGCGTATACGCCCCGCATCCTGGGCAACAGACAGGCAGCGAATCCGGAGAGATCGACGAGGAGATATCGGGTGGGAAATCGGTCGTGGAGTAATTGCGTAGCTCTTTGCTGAGATATTGACTCGCGGGCGTGCGGCGGGCAAGGACTTCCGGCCGCGTCAAAAGGTACAATGGGAGTGGTTTGGCGCGGGACTGGAGTTGCGACGGAAGTCGGAATATCCTAGTCGTTCTTGGGACAATCCGCCCGAGATATGGCGGCATTTTGAAATTTGTACAAGCAGGAAATGCGGCGAAAGGCGTTGCAGCAAGAAACTTCGATTGATAGTTGTTGACTGATAGTTGATAGCATCGATGGTCCGCTTAGCGGGCCGTAAAAAAGTCGCCGTGGCGAACCCAGAGTCTTTGGCTTGTGTTAACTTGCTACTGGTAGTGGCAATCTCTCCAGTTTTCTTGTAGACCTCATATCCATTATCTTCAATTGGTATAAACAACATTCGCTTGGCTATTGAGTAGTTACACGAAAGCAATCATGCATAAAAATCATAATAGAAACCCAGAGTAAAGTAACAGTGAATGCCCAGCCCAGACCATGCGCCACGCAAAACCATTGACCATCAAGCGATATACCTCTTCAAGCCTTCGCTTTCCCCTTTCCCTTGACATCTTCAACCTCCTCCTCCTCCTCCTCCTCCTCCTCAGAGTCACTCATGAACTCATCATCCTCATCGAACCCGATATAACGCCGAGGTGCACTGCTGCGAGTCGCATTTGACGGACCAGGCACATCGACCATCTCCTCCTCCTTCGCATCACCATTATCCTCACCCTCACTCTCATCCCCAGTAGACGAAGTATCCCGATCACTGCCCTCACTGGCGCTGGCGCTGGTGCTCGAGCCCCCGAGGATCGTATCGCGCAGATTGTCCGTCCACATGCCGTCCTTCATGGCCATCAAGACCGCCTCGCGCGCCTTCTCGTTCATCTCCTCCTTATCCTCCATCCACTGGCCGTCGATCTTCTGCTTCCCGCCGCCGTTCTTCAGCTCCTCCTGCCGCTTCTCCGCCGCCTCCACGACGGCCTGCCACCGGCGGCGGCGCTCCTCCTTTTCCTTTTTGTCCATCTCCGGCTTCAGCGCCAGGTACTCGGCCAGCGCCTTGGCCTCGTTGACGGTGCGGAGCCGCCGGCCGTCAAGGTTGCGGCTGGAGCCATTGTCGTCGCCTTGGTTGCGCTTGCGCTTGCTCGACATGCGCCCGCCGGCGGCGCGCAGCTGGGATCCGAACCCACCCTTGCCTCCGCAGAGGGGCACGCTGAGCCGGAGGGGGAGAAGGAGGGACGGTGCGGTGGTGGCGGCGGCGTCGCCATTCGTGCTGCTGGCGAGATAAGGCAGGAGCGGTTCGGCGGAGGGGAGGAGTTGCTTGTTGTTGGTGGTCGTCAGGATCAAGGAGTGGAGTGGGATCGAAGGCGGGAGGTAGGATGAGATTTTATCGGTGAGATCGGCGAGACTCGAGGATGAGGGCAGCGAGAAAGTGACCGTGGAGGGAAGTGAAAGTCCCGGGAAGGATGAAAGGAGCACGTTGATGTTTTGCGGCGCCATGTTGTTCGTGTGTTGAGCTGCGCGTGATATGGAAGAAGGCTGATATGGGTTCCGCGATGAGAAGAGAGATGAGTAGAAACTCAACCCTTGCGACAGTTGTTCAAGGTGGAGTCAAGGTTCGATCTGACGGGGCGAGAGGCGCTTGCTGGGCGGAGGTCTAGAAGTAATAACGCAATGCGGAGAGTTTCCCCCGATAAGAGCGGATCAATGACTAATTGCCTGTCCACCGCAGGGGCCTAAGGCCTGAAGCCACGTGATGTAACAGTTACACGTGACACAACCTTATCAAGCTAGCGGAAATCGATTAGGGCGACAACCCTACAAGCGCTTCCAGATTGGGAATCACCGCACTTTTTCCACTCGCCGGCCAGCCCGCTCCACTCAACATCAACTACTCTTAAACCACCCTCTTCGCGCGTTGTTAGAGCGATTCCCCGAAGAGCGCCAGGAACTCGCAACAATGTGAGTATAGCCCTTTTTTGTTGAAGATGCGCTATGCCAATGATGATATGAACCCTGACTAACCCTTCGCAGGCTTATCCCCAAGGAAGACCGCAAGAAGATCCACGAGTACCTCTTCCGCGGTATGTGATTCATTCTCTTCGCCCTTCGTCGCGTCCTCCCCAGTCCTTGGATGGGATGGATATTTGGATAGACTTGGTGTCTCTCGATTCACAATTCTACCTTATATTGTTGCCGTCTTGATGTGGCTGTGTGGAGGGTTGATTAAAGACTCGACAGAATGAGGATGGGTTTACTAACGAATATTATCTGCAGAGGGTGTGCTCGTGGCCAAGAAGGACTTCAACCTTCCCAAGCATGGCGACATTGACACCAAGAACCTCTACGTGATCAAGGCCCTCCAGTCCCTTGACTCCCGCGGTTACGTCAAGACCCGCTTCTCGTGGCAGTACTACTACTACACCCTCACCCCCGAGGTATGTTATCGCGTTGTCTCGAAGACAGGATGGACCAGAATCTAATGCTTCCTCCGTTTCCAGGGTCTTGACTACCTCCGCGAGTGGCTCCACCTCCCCGCCGAGGTTGTCCCCGCTACCCACATCAAGCAGCAGCGTTCCCACGCTCCCCCCCGTGGCATGATGGGTGGTGAGGAGCGCGAGCGCCGTCCCCGTGCTCCCCGTGAGGGTGGCTACCGCCGCCGCGAGCAGGGTGAGAACAAGGAGGGTGGTGCCCCCGGCGAGTTCGCCCCCAGCTTCCGTGGTGGCTTCGGCCGTGGCCGTGGTGCTCCCTCTTCCTAGAGGAATGTCGCCTGCAGGTCTTCCTAGGGTTACACGGGATGCTGCTAGTGTGGCTTGAGTAGACGTCCAGTCAGAAATTGCTACACTATGCACTTCCTCAAACCGAAACAAAAATTGGGATTATGCCTGGCTTTTCTGTCTCGATACCATGAAATAGTTAGGATTAGTGGCATGATTCATGACTTCATCTTTGCTTTGCTTCTTTCGTAAAATAATTGTTAAGATTGTCAAGACGATGGGTCATAGCCTTTTGTTTGGGCTCAACGCTATGATGTGTCTCTTGAACTAGCTGGAGAATCTCTTACGGTCGTAGCGGATAACGGCTTGTAAGATGACTGATGCGCCGGTTGCACAATCATCTGCCGAGCAGAATTCTTCCGGATGATGGCTCAACCCGTCTTTGCATGGCACGAAGATCATGCTAGTCGGGACCCTCTTCGAGGTAAAGACACTGTCGTGGCCGGCACCACTCATGATCGTTCTCGTCAGAGACTTGGGGTCTGTTGAATTAGAATCCGCAACGACTGCCTCTGCAGATTGCTGAACGCAGTCGATGCAGTCCGGGTGGAACTTCACCACCGGTGAATCGAAGTCCAGAGTCCATTCCACGCGACAAGGCTTCCCAATGGGCTTACCTTCTTCCGCTGCGATGGCATCGAAGTCCTTCCTCAATTGCGTTTCCACAACATTGACCAACTCATCCTCTGGGCCGCGGATATCCAAAGTAAAGCTGACGACGCCAGGGACGGTGTTCACGCTGCCGGGCTTGGCCTCCACGATGCCAACGCTGGCCAGGCACCCATGAGAGGAAGCAACCTCGCGTGCACGCACCATCATCTGGGCGAAAGCATACAAAGCATCTGCACGATGCTCAAAAGCGGTAGTACCCGTATGGGTATCTCTGCCGACAATGGTGAGGCGGAACCAGCGGTATGCTTGGACGGCTGTGACGACACCTACGTGCTGGCCTGCAGTCTCGAGATGGGGTCCTTGTTCGATATGAAGCTCGAAGTGAGCAGCCATTGGAGTCTGCTTGTATGAACATGGGACACTTCCAAGATAATCGATCTTCTCAAGTGCCGATTTCATGGTCTCTGGGGCTGACGACGCCGTGGGTAGAGATGCAACCGTTGGGACTTCCTTTAGCTCGTGGGCTTGCGACAGGGGGATGCATTCAGCCCATACTCCAGATGAGATCATGCTGATAGGGAACCGCGCGCCTTCTTCACTATTGTACTCATCAGCGCAAGCCTTTCAAACGAAGGAAGGTCGGTTGCCATACTTCGTCCAGTTGACCACGCCTACACCACCCTCTGTCTCGAGACCCATGTCGTCCATGGACTTTAACGCTTCGATGCCGGAGAGGACACCCAAAATTCCATCGTAACGGCCGCCCGTCGGTTGCGTATCCAGATGGCTGCCGATAAAGACAGGGGGCACATCTGTCCTGCGTCCAGGACGAACTGCAAAGATATTACCCATCTCGTCAATGGTGACTTGACATTTGAGGGCTTTTGTCGTTTCAATGAACCAATCCCTCACTTGCTTGTCCTCTTGCGACAATGCCAGGCGTTGCATTCCTGTATCCGTGGGGCCACTATTCCATTTGATTAGCTTAGCGATTCCAAGCTTGACCGACGGCTCTTGTTTGATGGGATCGAAGAAGGCTGTTTTCATCCCATACGGAGCATGACCGCTAAGACGAGTTGTGTACTTCGCAGAGGGATGGTCCGGGACTTACTCTCCCCATCGAATGCCTGAGCCCCATTGACAGCTGTGGTGAAGGTCCTTGGCAAGGCGATCTTTATTGGCTCTAAGAGCTGAGACTTGAGCCTCAGTCAGCTCCGTAGACAACATGGCTTGCGTCCACGAGACAGAAAAGTGTCGACGTTGGTTTGTCCGGATGATCCTCAATGGAAACAGCGTAGGCCGTCTGAGCGCAAATCTCGCTATCCTAGCAGGACTTGGTGTGTAGATCTGGAAGCAGATCATGCTGCGCGTCTCAGGCGACAGTTTCAGGGTTTATGTACTTAGCACTTGGGTCCCCTCAATATCCAGTGACTGTCTAGATAAGAGAGGATCCCGATAAGATAGCGAGCTGCCATGCTGCGGGGGTGGCAGTCTCGGTCTTCCCGCCGAATCATATGTCTGCTGATGCTTCTCGGCAAAGACCACATGTAGACTATGTAACATTAGTGGAGAGCGATTAGGGGTCCTTCTGGCACGCCTATCGTATAGGACAACCCTTTTGGGTGGCTAGTTAGTGCAAGTGAGTGAGTTTCGCGCAAAGGACCCAGTGCTCTCCAAGGACTTAAACCAACTAAGGCAAGTGCTGCCGAATGGACATTGAAGGACTGGAACATACTCAATGCACTCAATCATGCCCCGTACTGTTTGCGGACTTGATCGACCCAGTTCATGTAGGCCAGGGTGATCGTAGAGGAACCAAAAGACGCGTAGGATAGACGACACCATCATAAAATGTAGTACATGGCAAGTCTCTGCGTGGCTTGAGTGGCATACTTCTGATTCGATGACGTGGAGTCGATGACGTGGAGTAAAATCAATGTTTATAAGTAAGATCTAGTAGCTGTGAAGGAAAATGAGTTATCTCAACCAATTCTATAGACAGAAAGAAAGACTGCTGCGCTGTGCGTAGCGAGGCACCGTACCCGCAGTGCGGCTGCAGCGCATAGAGATGGCGTTACGCCCACCGACCTCAAAGCCAAACGACACGCACCGCAGCTCCCAGAACGACCTCATCTAGGGGTTAGAAAATTCAGGAAAAGTCAGAATCCTGTTAAACACCCCATGAAAAGTCCATTGACCGAGAAAAAGAAAAACAATAAAATCGACAGCTGTGTCGAAGGAAGAGTCCAAAGATTGAGAAGAGGAGTTTTGTGGGCAAACCACGGCCATCTCTGGTAAAAGGCAAGAAATGGGTTCTGAGCTAGTTTGTCCCACTCCTCGGAGGTTGACTCTTATTGTATCCTATATGTTACCTTTTGTCAGCACCTACCAGCGTTCGATCCGCGGTCGGCGCCTTTCCCCTCTTTCTTTTTTTCCCCCTCCAATTCCTCGTTTTCGACGACCCCCCCCCCCTCCAGCTCGCGTTCCGCCTTTGGACTAAGTTGACCTTGCTTGACCCCGCATTCTGTCATCACGACACTGGTTCCCAAACAACTCCACGCATTCCGAGCCTCTCACTCCGCGCGCATATACAGCAAAATGTCTGCGGCCTGTATCTTCTGCAAGATCATCAAGGGTACCTTCCACCTCTGCATCGCGATACGCAAGACCAAATCACATTGATTACTCCTCCGACACGACCTGTATTCAAACAGCTAGCTAACGGACGGTATGAACAAATAGGTGATATCCCTTCGTTCAAGCTCTTCGAGAGCGACAAGGTCTTCGCCTTCCTTGACATCCAGCCCCTCAGCAAGGGCCACGCGGTGAGTATCTTCGGTGCCAAACATCTCGTCACCACATGATAAAAGCATCAACCCCGCACGACACCTCGTCTCGTTCACACGAACCCAGCAACATAAGCATAAGCCATCTGCGCCCCATGCCACTATCCCTCCTAACAATCCCCATCTCTCCTCGAGCTCATATCCCCAATCACAATCACAAGTAAAGAAGAAAATAAACACCCACTAACCAGTGAAATCCATACAACCAGCTCGTCATCCCCAAGTACCACGGTGCGAAGCTCACCGACATCCCCGACGACCACCTTTCAGAACTCCTGGTAAGTGGAAGACTCGCAACCGGGAGACCGGGGAGAAAACTGCACAGGGGAGAAAACTGCACAAGGGATTCCAAAAGCGAAGAGATCTGCCTCTTCTTTAAAAGGGCTGCATTCCTCCGGGGACCTTGGGAGACGCACAGCAACCCACATTCCCCTCACCCACACGCAGCCCCCGGAACCCTCGCAGTCCCATGCACAACTTTGTTTGCTCAGACTTCTAACTTGTCGTACAACTATCCAGCCCGTAGCGAAGAAGATCGCGCAGGCGGTCGGTGCCACCGACTTCAACATCCTCCAGAACAATGGTCGCATAGCGCACCAGGTCGTGGACCACGTTCACTTCCACATGGTAAGCCTCTTTCTTCGCTCTGCTTCAGCGGAAGGGGTGACGATCCCCAATAATAACCATTATATAACCCGCAGATCCCCAAGCCCAACGAGACCGAGGGACTCGGCATCCATTGGCCCACTCAGGAGACGGACATGGACAAGCTCAAGGCTCTGTTCGAGGAGCTCAAGGCGAAGATGTAGATACCTAGTTAGCAAGCTAACTGATCCTAAATCCTCACGTGTGTCCTCCAATCGGTGTGCGCTGGAAACTGCACCGCCGTCGCGAAGATCCTATCTCAACCGTAAGTCGCTCCTCGAAAGCGGTTGTAGGGATGCTTGCTAGGTAGCCATCGCAATTTCTGCGACGGGGCAGTAGCTATGGCCTAGTCAACAGATTGTGTCAACCACCGTGTTACCGCGTTGATCGATTAAGACCAACCTTACCTACCAGGGAAAATGCAAACATGACTTCTCCTCAACTGCAGGAGGAACATCTGAAACACAAGCAAAGTGTTTGGTCCGTCGATCGACTTTGTTCAAGATGGTTTCAGGACAAGTTCCATACCGCGGTGCCAGTGTATGAACTATGATCGACAGAGATGCTCATTTTTGGGCTCGGGCCAGGGCCACCTGTGGGAAACATGCCCGATATGGTAAGTGCTTTCAAGATCACTGGATGGATAAGGATCCTCCCCAGATGTACGATGGGCTAAGTTCACAAACGAAAATTTACCAGTCAATCTACTTGACAAAGGTAATCCGAAACAATGAAAAGCCTGGAGCTCGTGAGCCTCTACTCTATTCTTGCCAGCCACAGTTATCATATCAGGAAATGTGTCCCCGGAGACAAAAAAGACCCAATCCAATTGTACATATAGAAATGCTCTTTCCAGGTCGTTATACCGTGACAAGGCATCATTAGGACCCACAGAGACATCTATCATATCACACAGGGTAACAAATATAACAATAATGTATTTATACACAGACCTTTGTAATGTAGGCTTGTTCGCCCATCTAGGTTCTATCCCTCATGAAGCGCATTTCCCTTCGTCTTGACCTCGTCC
The DNA here is from genome assembly GCF_003184765.1 of Aspergillus aculeatinus CBS 121060. Lineage (NCBI taxonomy): Eukaryota > Fungi > Ascomycota > Eurotiomycetes > Eurotiales > Aspergillaceae > Aspergillus > Aspergillus aculeatinus. The sequence continues at coordinate 216,557 of NW_020291471.1, forward strand.
GGGTAGAACTCAATCTTGCCGCCACCCTGGATGATGTTGAGTCGATCATAGAGGGAGGTAGCCCGGACATACGAGTCGAGCTCCCAGTATTGAGCTCTCAACCGCTCAATGAGACTGTTCCTCGTCTCAGTCGCGGTCTTCAAAGCCGAGTCATCCTTCTTCTGGCTGGCTGCAATCCAGGCAATTGTGGCACCTTGCAACTCCTTGGCGAGTTGCTGTCGCTCGGCGATCATCGCATCGCGCTTGGCAGTGTCCTCCTGGTTCTTATTCTCGTCGGGTTCGGCCTCGACGTACTTGTAGGCCCAGTTTTCGTCACCCTCAAGCTCTTTCCAGATTTGATCCCTAGGAATGAACTTCTCCAAGTCCTGGACATTCTTGGTAAACTGGATCTTCGAGGCGACGACGGGGTCAAGCCAGCCCTTGATGACGTTCCAGATTCCTGATAAAATGGTTAAGAATATTGCAAGCTGTAAGTAGTCCAAGGGAATAACAAACCGGAAAAGATCCAGGGAGCCTTGTGGATTAGGACCACTCCCAAGCACTCCGGGTAGTTGGCTTCGAAGCATTTGATCATATACTTGACTGGATGATAGTCCTGCGGCAAGTTAGAACAGATAAGATGACGATTGGGAGGAACTTACCATATTGCTCAGCGAGAAGTCGGTCATATCAAAAACAACGCACTAGTCTAAGTCAGTGTCTGGTTTCATAGAGCCGATGTTTCGATACCCACAGCTGTCTCGACAGGAGGCGCAAGCATCATTCGAGCAGTCTCAATGGTGTAGACAGTGAACCGATCGAGTGCCTCCACCTCTTGATCCCCTGCTTTGTGCAAGCGCACTCTGACCACACAAATAGGCCGACCGGACTTGTCAACACCATGCAGGAAGCTCTTGCCCATGCGGAACTGCAGCAAGAAGTCCTCGCCGGCCTTCTTCTCAACAGGATCGGCGGTTTGGCTCTGCTTCAACGCGCCATGCTCGCCATTCTTCATGATATCTTCGTCCAGCTTGACCTCCTGGAGTCTCCATCGGAGTGTAGAGATCAACATAATCAGCGCCTTCTTGACATCCCACTTGCGCGCCCGCAGGAAACGGAGCAGCAACGAGTCGGGATTGTCGTGCTTGATCATGTTCCATAGGCTGGTTCGGATCTCTTCGGGTTTCATATCAACCAGAGCCTGCTGGAACTCCTTCGACTGTCCGTACTTATCGTCTCCATCGGTGATGCTGATCGAGGCCAGACTGGTTGAGATGTCGCTTGCTGACTGAGAGCTAGCTGAATCGTCTTCAGCCTCGTCACCGCCTCTCCCGAAGAGGCCGAATCGCCGCTTCGTAGGCTTCTTCTTTTCCTGGGCTGGGGTAGGTGAAGGTGCTTCGCTGGATTGTTGTTGCAATTGCTCGAGACCTTCCACGCCACACACTTTGAGCAGCAGGACCCAAAACTCCTGGAGCTTTGCTTCCTGTTCGGGTGTGAGGTTGCCCACGGTTCCGGGTTGAGCTTCAATAGGCATGGTCTTCAACGTATCGATTATACCGAGAAAAGGCGAATCTGTTTCTTGATGAGGTTTTGAGGAATCGGGAGAAGGTGGAAGTCCGTCGTCAACTGTCCAGTATTTATCCTGCAGCCAGGTTCCTGCACCGACTAGGAGTAGGGTGAATGTGATCGTCCAGAAGGTTGAAGCCTTCCTCGGTTCGTACTGATGCGATGGAGAAGTGGAGTAAGCCCTCGGTGAGTTAGACCAAGTTATAGGTCTTCGATTCCGATACAAGCACCTGGGGATCTGTGCACGGCCTAGATTCTGAAGTCTTGCGGGCGCAGAGGGAATCAGATTGGCCGAGGAACGAAGCAGACGGCGGCGCAAGGAAGAACAAGCATGCATGTGCTTCTCTTTGGGCGACTCCTGAGTCTGGATAGGAGATCTGATCTAACTGGCGATCCTTTAGCGCTTCTTCCTGAAGGTTTCCGACTTTGTTGTGCCAACGCTGGAGGTGAAACGTGAGAGGATGATCAGACCCTCAAAAATCGAGCCGGGAATGCGGGGAAAGAGGGAGGCAAGAGCGCAAGAGGCGAAAGGAAGGAGGAGTGGCTGCTTTAGTCACGGTTGGAACAATCAGGGTCCGTCAGGTCCGAACTGCGATCGGTGTGTTGAACCAGGGGGGGGGAGAGGGGGGGAGAGGGGGGCGAAGAGGGGAGGAGGGGGCCACTAACTGAGGGTGGGGATGAAATGAGATTATGAGGAGAGTTGTTGCGGTCGAATTATCCGGGCTTTCCTATCTGAGATAGTCTTGCACTCGTGTGTTCTCTTCCTTTTGCTTAGCCAGGGGACTTGGGATCCTCCAGAGATCCCTAATTATAGTCGGGCCCATCCCATTAATTAGTTGAACACTAACCTGGTCCAGGCAGCGATCTGACTTAGGGCCTGATGGATATGGCATCAATGATCCACAGCCTGTCCAACTGGTCCAGTGACCGCACCTTCCCAAAGCGGGGAATCAACAACAGCCCGCCCGCCGCCCGCCGCCCGCACCGAAACTTGCAACCGTCAACAAACCTGCGATCTAATCAGAATCATCACGCCGATTCAAGACATTCATCTGAGGAACAAACTTCCGAGATAGCTGAATATTCAATCCACTCTCCGCCTCAATTGTGCGCTGCGCAGTGCCGTATCGCAAGCATCTGATCTCTATCCCGACCCTCGGATCTCAATTCAGCCAACCACGGTCATCATGGATGCGTTTTCTCGCTCAGCATCGCGCCCTCGGCCCTCTTCTCGACCCACGACCCCCTTGCGACCCAGTTCACGCTCCTCGTTCCGCGAAGCCCATGGATATGGAAGCAGTATTGGCAATGCTGGCTATACACAACCCGCCATCAATGCGTTGGAACCCCAGTTCGCGGAACTCGCAGACTCGATGGCGGATCTGGAAGCCAACTTCATGCATCTCCAATTAATGCATGAGAGCTTGACACGATTCAGCGAAAGCTTCGCCAGTTTTTTGTACGGAATGAACATGAATGCCTTCTGTGTGGATTTTCCAGAGGTATGAGACTGCTCAACCGCAATAGTCTGATCCGTATTTCACGATGATCAATTTGCTCATTCATCTCAGGCACCGATCGCAGAATCATTCCGGAGGGCAAAACAAGCGGAGACGCAAAGCGGTACAGCTCCATTGTTTAATTTCCCGAGTATGAGATATTGACACCCAATAGCAGCTGAAGCGGAGGCAGCGCAAGCGACCAATGACGCAGAAATGACTTTCATGTAAGTCGCCCGGAGTTTTCGCCTCTTTCCTTCTCCTTTTCGCTATCATACTGAACACATTCTTTGACCTTAGGACTACGGATACCTCGTTTGTCGAAAACCCACCGAGCATGATCTCTTCCAAGCCCACGCCAAGGATCCCGGCTTCTTCGCGCGGATCTACAAGAGGAACCACCAGAGGAACAACCAGAGGGGCCACTAGAGGAATGCGCGGCTCGACAACTGGGCGATATGCTACAAGAGGCTCTAGCCGAGGATCCCGGCCCAGTGCGCTGCCCCGGGGAAGAGGCATTCGGTGATCAAGAGCAGCAGTGAATGAGGACATGAGAAGCGACATGAATTACGGCAAAAAACTTATGCGCATACAGGGGTGCACGCTCTTGGCCGCTATCCCACGCGACTGGCAGGCCCGGCGAGGACAAAGTCCCGCAGACATAGGACGATCTAGGTCGTGAAGATGTTGCGATGGTGCCTGCGAAGCAGACTGCGCTGACCTATCTTGGTATACGTATACGATACTGCTTGACAAGCACAGGAAAATTGGTATACACAGGTTGTTAGATTGTGTGTTGGTAGACTAGTCTCAAGATAGCTCTTCAATGCTCAATTCGCATTGGGGACAATGTACACAACATTCTATTGTGAGGAGTGACTTTCGTAGGTGAATGGTAGTTGGTCTTGTTGCGAAAAGGTGTATTATTGCGCTCTGATGTGTTACTTCGTACATATTGGCGCAGGAGGCGATCTCGGATCAAGTGAGGATCCGGCGTCTTATCGCCGCCGGAGCAGCCGCGGTCGACCCTTGCGCAAAAAAAGATCTGACCTGACCTGCTTCTTGCGCCTCCTCAGCAACGAGACCCAGGACGTTCTGTAATTGTCTGTCTCTGGGATCATTGCTCTATAATAGTCTTGCTCTCGCATGCTCTTCATTCTATAAGCCTCTCAGGACTTCTGGTTCGTGGTGGGAAGGATTATTGCCGAAGCAAGGCTGGACAAGAAGCTCCGTCCAGACTGAATCCACCCGCTTCCGATCCCCGACAGCGGAACCCTCCGGTGGCTGGCGGAGTCTCTCCAGTGTGTCACTCACGGGCTGCTGCAACTTTTACTCTATTGCGGAGCTGATCTATTCAGTATCCCCACTGTCTTTATATTGGATCCCATAAGGTACTGTGATCCGTGTTACATATTATCAATACTCTGTCCCAGTCATTGTTTCTTGGCCTGATTCACAGACAATACTGATATGGATGACACCTAGACCTTCCCCAGTGCTGCAATGCATGGATCCTCTCTGATCTGCAGTTGACCTGCTGAACATCACCCCTCTCATCTTCTCTTGATTCATAGAGTCTTGACCTTGGCTGTGCCGGTTTGACTTTCTTGTGCTCTTTGTCAAAACCCCCTGTGTCGTGCATCGGATCCGTCATGGCGACCGTAGCGACCGTGGCCAGTGTGGTCTCTGTCTCATTGCTCTCGGAGGCCGAATTCGGCTGCGGTATGTACACCCTCTAGACCATGTATTGTCTGAAATATGGTATTGATTGCTGATATCTCTACGAAAGAGCACCTGGCCACCCAGCTAGGACAAGATGCCAACACGGCGGAGCAGTTCAAGAGCTCCTTTATCAAGGCGCATAACTCCCTGGCGGTCTTGCCCAAACCTGTGGACGGACTCATTAAGAATGCTCGTTCAAAGGCCCACGGGTTCTTAAAGCCCAAGTATATTTGCTTGACATGCTCAGAAACCTGCTTGATGAGCGAGCGACAAGCTCACACCGATAAGACGGGTCACTCATTCTGTAAGTCATCCTCGCCAAGTGCGAGGCCAACCACTGACCCTCCTAGTCATGGATTCTCGAGCTCGCAATCTCTATTGTCAGGGCTGCGGTGACTTTGTCTTCGATCATGGGCTGGAAAGACTGCGCTGCTCCGCAGCAGAAAGTGCCTTGCAAGGTAAGCATGCGCGCTCACCGGACTCATTGCCATGGGCGCTAAAATCGCACACAGTTGCCAAGAAACGTCGATTTAGCGATAGTTCAGCAGATGAGCTATACATTCGGAGCAATGCCACCAAACGTCCCTGCGCAAAACAGGGTGTCAGGGGCTTGTTCAACTTGGGCCAGACCTGTTATCTGAATGTCATCCTGCAGACTCTCCTACACGATCCAATCCTCAGCACATATTTTCTTGGAGATGGTCACCAGCCGCATGACTGTACTATTCCCGACTGTGTAGGCTGTGCAGTTGCTGAAGCATTTGCCGACTTCAACAGCATCGACAAGGCCGAAGGGTTTACTGCTTTGAATCTTCTTGTGGCATCATGGCGCTCGAGTCCCGTATGTGCACCATGATTTTCATTCTAATAGTCTCGCTAACATTTCCTGCACTGCAGACACTAGCCGGTTATCAGCAACAGGACGCTCACGAGTACTATCAATTCCTTGTGGATAAACTCCATGCAAGCACCGAGGACCACCACGAGAACCACCAGAAGGGATGTCCTTGCTTCTTCCACAAGACATTCTACGGCAAGCTCCGTAGTAGCGTGACATGCGACAAGTGTGGCAATGTCACCAAAACCGAGGACCCGATGGTGGACCTCAGCCTCGATGTACAGGTGAAGAAACGAGCCATGGGTGGTGGGGTTGGTTCGTCGACCCCAACGCTGAGTGGATGCCTGGAGAGTTTCACATCCCCAGAGAAGCTCATGGCAGGCGTATACAACTGCAGCCAGTGCAACGGGGGCTCTCAGAAGGCGACCAAGCAGTTGCGGATCAAGAAACTGCCGGCCATCTTATGCATGCAGCTCAAGGTACAACTTTCCAACCCCCACACATCCTTACCAGTCCAGACTAACCCAAAATGCCAGCGATTCGAGCACAGCGCCTCTGTCTCCGAGAAACTCGAAGGCCGGATTGAATTTCCGCTTTCCATCAACATGCTCCCGTACACGACGAATCCACACTCCAAGGTTGACAAGGCACGCTTCATGTATGACCTCTCATCCGCTGTCGTGCACAAGGGCAAGCTGGATTCGGGTCACTATTACGTTTACTGCCGCCAAGGAGACGAGGTAAGACTTCTCCCCTTGATCCTTCCAATGCACATCCGCCCCTCTCAATCCTTCATTCACCCCGGTGTTACCATCACCTGAATACTAACCCCAAACAAAAACAAGCAGTGGATGCTCTTCAACGACGACCAAGTAACACCAGTGGCCGAGGCAGACGTCCTCAACGCAGACGCCTATCTCCTATTCTATAACCTCCGGTCCCTAGCCTCTGCACCACAGTAACAACACACGTCTAGTTGCTCTCAGGCTCTTTCCTTTACATAAACATCTTCTACCTCACACCCCCTGAACCTGCCGCATCAATTCCCCATCCCGGTACATATCATCATCATCATCATCCATACCTCAATAATCCCTTCCACTATTCCCAATCCCATTCCCGGCGGACCTTTTGCTATTCATTCTTATATTCTGACTTGTAACTTTGGTGACCCACATCGCAGTCTGTTCTTAAGTGACTCCAGTTTCCAGCACCAAAATTCCTTCTGGAGTATGAAACCTGGGTCCGGGTCCATGGAGTTAGATCATTCCCCCACGTGTTGTATTGTCCACTTGGCTTTTTTTTTTCACTCAGTTCCGTGTCTACTTTTGTCTTTCGCATACACTGTATGAATGAGTTTGGGGGGCAGTGAAATTTCCAAATCGGCATAGCATATGATTCATAGCCATAGCACTATTTGCACTCGTTAGAAACCCTTTTTGAGCTCTGGTTCATACGTGATAGAAGGAGATAGGTTGGTAGGGAGGTAGGGTGGGCAAGGAAGTATCCTCTGCATGTCTTCCTTGGGGGTTTTTTTCTCCGTCGTTGTGGAGGCTATTTTGGGATATGGCTTGCATCCCGATATGGGGTCTTCGGTAGCATACCTAGTACTTAAAAACTTGAACTTGAACCCTGAAGGGAAGAAGAATGTATACTTCCATCAAAACTGGGGTCAATGTGATTGGCTTGTGGACTGGTTCCTTTGGAGCTACCGAGGTTCCAATCCGATAGCACAGTACGGTGTCAGGTGGGTGCCCGGCTAGAGCTAAATGGGTACAGTATTATTCAGGGGCGCCGCGGGCATTCAGCTACACTACGAGATGGGCGATCCGGTTTCCAACTTAACCACTACGATCAAGACATCGGAGGAACCGCAAAGACCACAGGACAGGGCAGGACAGATGGAGAAGGGTCCCATAATCCACACAATAGGGATCAGTCCAGCACGAAGCAGCCCCAATGGGACCAAGCCCACGCATATATATGCCAGCCAGACCCGATGCGGTGACTCGCTTGCATCGCAAAACCAACCCTGACGATCGATCAGGTTGTCCGAAGCCATTGTTGGGAAAACAGGCGAGAAAAGAAAAGCAGATGAAGCATCCCTCAATTTTTAAGATTTCATTTCTTGTTTTTCTCTCGTTTCTCCGCTCTCTAAAAAATTCAAAATCCTCCCCGAGTACCAGATGAGTCCCCAGTCCGAGATTTGCTTTGTTTTCAAGAGCAAATCCTAAGCCATTGTCCGAGCGGATAGGGGGGTTGTAGAGAAGTTCAAGAATTCGCGGCGATTCTCTGGAGTTGTTCGAAAGAGAGAGAACAAGAAAAGGAAGAATTCCTCCTCTCCATTTCATCACTTCATTTTGGTACCGAGCGCCCGAGCACGTGAAAGAGATCCGTCGTGAACAAAGGAAAATTGAATTCGGAAGAAGGAAGGAATTTAACGGAACTGAAGGAGGTGAGGCATTAGCTAAGGTTGTTCGGGTGGGTTGGTGTGTGCATGTTGTGTGATGTGCAGAAAATCCATGTGTGCCGTCGCCCTTTCGAACTTGTCTTCTCGTCGTTTTATAGTTTTGATTCCCCTTTCCTCCGGTGTTGACCATGTCGAGTCCATTTCCACGGTCGCAAGCAATGATGTGTATCCTCCAATCGCGGGCGCAGGTTGCATGGTAGAGCAAGGTGTATAGGTGAAGATGAAAACCAACCTTGTAGAAACCGATGTCCGAGGCCTTCTCACGGAAGCACTGACGGCAGATGTTCATCTGTAATGCATTCTCGATCAGTTCACAAGTCCCAAAGATTCGAATTGATCCAACTAAGAGTATATCAGGTGTTGCATACCCCGTACTTGCGGATGAGACCGGCGCGGTGGGAGCAGACACGGCTGTATTTTAATCGAGCATAAATCAGTCATTTGTCCATTGGGTGTTCCTTCATTTTGGCATTCCAGTTCGTCGCGTGATTCTCCCCCTCTTTTGATCGATTCTCTTCGCAGTTTCCAGATTTCAGGGGGGTTGAACACACCATCCACGGGAGCCCTTGCCGAACCTATACAATGAATCTCCGTTAGTCTCACGAATATACCCTCAATTTCAAACGGATCGCGTCGAACAGGGAGCACTTACTGGCGGGGACGGCTGTACCAAACAGACTCGTGAGTCATCTTGAATTTTCTGAGGCGAGAGAAAACCTGGGGGATGAGGTCGGGTGTTTGGGCAGGCGGATTTGTCGTCGGCTGGGCGTTGAGGGGATTCAGACAAAAAGGCTAGGGTTGAAATTCCGTTGTGTGCTTTCCTGCGCTTGCCCGGTCGGCGGGCTCGGACCACCTCGCTTGCGGGCCACTAAGCCGGTTTGGGCTGCTCAATCACATGATCACAGTCTGGTTGATCGACGGGGAATGGAGAGACGGGCGGTGAGGGCGGCGCCGGCGGGTTTCCCTCCGCCTTTCCGGGCCTCGCTTATCATCATCCTTCCTGTCACTGGCTTTGGGGGAGGAGTATACATGAGACGGCCTTAGAGAGACCAAATGTTCACGCGGAGTCAATATGTCTTGGTTTCTCAGTCAACCTAGAGCTATAATGCTCTTCATACTGGACAGACACTCTCTTGTCTGTTTTCTGATGTTGATACTCCCGAAGTCTTTTGCTGACTGGATGGCGACGACAAGCGGTGACCCGAATCATAGGCGGAATGGTCTCAACAAGTTGATGCAGAATCTGAAAATGGATGGAACTCTTTAATTGAAGGCAGTAGATATTGCTACTCCAGGGGTAGGTATTTGCAAAAGAAGATGTTACCTGTCCTAGGCAGGAAGGACAGGCTAGGAAGGCGCACACGCTACCGTGGACAAGGAGGGCCTCCTCAATCGCGACAACTGAGGGCACCGACCTCCTTACCATTGCAGGCTTCTAGTATGGCGTAAGTCTGGAGTCACGGGCGTAGTCTGTGTGTGCATGCCGATCAGCATATCAGAGTCCAATCGTGCACGATAGAAGAATGTTTGCTGAGGAACTAATAGAAAAACTAGGCTGATCTCCCCAAGAGAAGTGGGCGAAGTGGTAATCGGGGTGCTTGTTAGACTAGTTCTTCACACCCCAGATACCTAAACCCCTCCACACAGCAATATGAAGCCCTTCAAGGAAAGGCTATCGGTTGCCCCAGTCACGGGGTGCATCTCCAAGGGTTCTAGTTATACCTCGCAATAATTGTATTGGCTGCAAAGCGACCAGTGGGTGGTTATCAAGATTGTCCACCAAAAGATAGTCCGTCTGCACTGCAGTATACGAAGATCGGCATGGATCCTCAGGTTATTGATCCTCCAGACTTCGAGTCCAAGACTCCGACAACTGGACCAAACCTTCAATAGCATGGCCAAATGCATAGAAACCACCGTCTAATCCCGTATATCCGTTACGCATTGTGTAGCATGACCAAAAGGAGTAAAAGATTAGAAGCATCGTCCTTTTGATCCGAGATAAACCCGACATAGACTGACCTGCTCTGCTCGCTTCGCCGGAGACCACTTGCGGACGGGACCACCCGCTAGCTTCGTCCAAAATGGGCCTTGAAAAAAAAAAAAGCGATTGCCGTTCTCCAAGGTCAGCTGCCATTGAGGTATTGTAAGTGACAAGACTTCAAGGCCAGAATCCAGGGCCAGCAGGTCCGATTTTCGCGCCTTTCCGCAGCCGCCGCGCTTTCCCGCCATGCCATGCTAGCGGGATGCAATAATACCAATTGCCAATTCTGCATCGGGGTTTAGATTGGGGAGAGGGGGAGGGTTCGGGGATTTGACCGTATTGAAGTGTAGCTGTAACGGCGGCTTTCGGAGATTTACCCGCCTGGCCCATGTCGTTTTCTTCTTCAAATCCAAGGTAAAGCATTTTGGTCTATCCATTCAACGTCGTGGTTGTTTGGATCGATGCCGAATTGCCGACTTTAGTAGTTTCTGGCTGGTTTTGTTCTCCCGCTCCCCTCGTTGCATCCTACCTCTTTAAGGGAAGGGTTCGGGAAGTACGGGTGGAGTGCTTGACTTCTGTTGTCCAAGGCAGAGTTGAATGGGAACATCACGGCATGTTGACTTTATTATTGTTTATTGTTTATTGTTTCGGTTTTGTTAGAAAGCCAGATCATTTCTGGCTTGCAATTCTCAAGCATAGAAAAATGCTCAGAAACCAAATATCCTAGAGATCATAGATGTCCAGATCGTCCATGTGCTGATAATGATAATGGCGGGAAAGACCCAGCTTCGATCAGCCCCATAAGCAAAGAAAATCCTCCTTCTCAACAAGATACTAATTCACGTTAATTCTCCAAGGGCGTGTCTTCGGACTGACCCCGTTCGTGTTTTGCTTACTCCATTGGTTGTATCTGAATTCTCAAGGAGGAGAGAAAAAAAATCTTTTCCTTTCCAATCAAACTCGACTTGTATTAATAATACGCCCCGTCCGCATGAAGGGGAAAGAAGATTCCCGTCGTGATGAGAGCCCCAAAAAGGATCTATCGGGGACTTGATTGGATGGTGTATGGGAAAGTCGGTCGGTCCCACTTGTAATGGTTGGAAATCGACTGAATCCTGGCATACTTGAACCCTACACCCGAGTAGGGTATCTACTGTATAGCACACAGTTGAGGGCGGCAGTGCTTCGGGGACGATGGTAGGCAGCAATGAACGCACTCTTATGCATTCACCCGGTGGTGCTAAATAACATCATCCAGAAATGAGTTTGTTGGCTGTCAGCTGTCCTCGACGTAATCCGTACAGGTAGACCCTAGCGAAGGGACTCGAGATTTGTGCACACGACTCTGTGCACTGCACTAAAGATGCATGAATCTTATCGGGGATGGTCGTAGCGGGCGGGTCCTCATGAGGCTGGCAGCACGGATGGTCCAAGACGGTAATGATTGCTGCTCTGATGCCCGGCATATTGCGGGGATTGCCCTCTAGGCTCAAGCTCAACAAAGCTCAACAAACAAAGAGGCCACATCAATACTGGATGCCATGCAGGTAGCGATATCAAAGTCCCATCTCCCAGGAGCAGGTCAATATGCGAGGAATCAGCTCGTATGATGCTGCCATAGTCACCGCTCGATGACGTCAAAGCATCTTCCAGCAACCTGCAGATGATATCCGATCCGAGTTCCAGGCGTATTTCAATGAGTCATACGATGCGCATAGGTAAGCGCGTGCAGAGGAATCTCGGCGACTCGGCATCAAGTGGGAACGGCACACAATTAGGTATTAAATATTATTATTCTTGAGAAGTCAAAAGAAACGAGACGGGAAATTCCACCAGGTCATGCGAGTTGCTGGTTTGCAGAGCGGTGGGCGTGTCTCCAAGAGGAACCGGTGCGTGTCGTTTGGTGGGTTGTTGTGCTTGCTTAGGGGACTGGTCCGTGTCGGTTTCCCATAGCTTGGTTTAGTCTAGTCTTTTGGCAGCTTGGTTCGCCCGGCTTTTGAATAACATCATTTTTTTTCACCTTCTTTTTTCTTCTTCCGGTCTTTCCAGCCCTGCCTGCATGTTACCGATCTTGCTTAACCAGCTGGGACTCGGCGTGGTTGTTCCAAATCACTCTCCACTGCGCGGTGGTTTTCCCAGCCCTACCCACCTGCGAAATAGCTGCAATGAGCTCATTATGTATCAACGGCAGGGCTGTTCACAAGATGACAGCTCCTCGACGGGCTCCGTCGATCTCAAGGCGGTCAAGCCAGCCTCCCTTCCAGACTACCCGCAAGAAGGCGCTCTGGCGCTCTGGCGGAAGAGCGCGGATGCAGGTGCTTCCTTAAGTCCGTGCTAAAAGGTGACGCCAAGCCACGATCGCCAGTTGGGTTGTCAGACGAGAGAGAGCGAGCAAGAGGAACAAAGACCAGACAGACCAGACAGACCAGACAGACCAGACGGCACACAGACGCGAACAGGGCTGGGCGCCCAACGTGCGAGAGCCCCGCAGGGTGGGGTCTGTTTCCGAGGGATCACTCACTATACGCAGATAAAGAGATCGACGCTTGTTGGCGGTCGACCCGTCCAACACAAGTACTGAGTACATGAAGTATTATTAATGCAACAATGAACAACAGAACTGCCAGCTCCCTCACAATACGAGGCCGCATAGGCTCTAGAGTCTGACTGGAATCATTGGAGTCTACTGTCTATCACTTAAATTTAGACGTAGAGTCAACAGTTCACCTATCCTTGAGTCGTAAAGTTCAGGCATCAGAGGTACTGAGTCGTTGGCTTGCCTGCATGGTTGAAGATCGTCGCTAAAGGCTCACGTATCAGCTCTTCACGCCAGCACATCCATGCACTGTGTGATTGTTCACGGCAGGTACTATACCTCTACCTCTCCCCTCACTCTAAGACAAAATTGTCTTTTAAAGTGTGAGAAGCTGCATAAAGATGTCACGCTACACCAGGATGTACATAGTACCTAAATTGTCGACGATCAGACCATAGAGATCGAAATTAAGGGACTTACTTGACTTGTCAACAATCAAGGTATACTTCACCTTAGCCAATCTCCGACAATTAACAAACACGGAGACTTGGACAATGTCTATTAAACAATGCGTGTCCATGCTTGGAGTACACAGGAGCTTCTCAGATGCCTTTCATAGCTCGTAAGCAGTTTAGGATTGGACTTGCGCACCTATCTCTCCGGGTGCGGCTTCGAATCCAGCAGTGTATACATTTATGGTAGACAGTACCTAAGGTAGTTATGAAGCAGCCTGGAGCCTTGCTACACTGCCTTTAGCTCCCGTGACTCCACCACGCAAAAGTAGTATCATGCAAGGGGAGCGTTGGATGACTTCGCTGCTTAAGACCTACTCCGCGATCTGATTCGATACCGGCATTGTATCAGCTATAGGAGAGATAGGTGGCTATCGTTCGAAGTCGTATCGCTGTTCCCCACTCGTGTGAATAGCTAGCTGTCAGGATAGAAACTTGTTTTTATTGGGCCGGATAAGTAGCGTGTGAGAATATGGGCTCACTCTAACAGAACATGTTAGACAGGAGTCAGTCTTCCCACGCGGCTAGAGGCTCCCACGCGGCTAGAGACTATCGAGATCATGTCGTATCGGAACATTCCAAGTTGGGAGAGACCGGTGTCTTTCAGATTTCATGGGTTGCCGCCAATACATTAGAATGCGGGGATGGTCAGCAACTTTGGAGCACAAGTCGCCTGGAATGAACAGTCACATGAACTGAACACACTTGAGAAGTAAATGGTTCTCGGGATGTGAAGGTTGGATTATAGAGACCAGCATGCCTTCGTCCTCGGAGAGTGAAAAAGGAGGGTTCTTGCTCGCAATTCAATCCATAATCTCCTGCCAAGACAACTGTATCAATATGGTCTGTCTATATGAGGCAGAGCCAGATCATATGGAACAGCAGTCGAGAATCCCAATAAAGTGTATAGGCAACAGAGTCGTTCAGTCGCCCAGTCGCCGACAGCTTAACACCATGAGTAAGAATGAGCTAGATTGAGTAACTTAGTTCAAGGCACATGAACAATAAGCTCGGCCAGAAAGGGTTAAAGAGAGTCCGCTCTAGACCCGGCGCTAACAGTTCGGTACCTTGGAATGAGGTCATTTTCCACGGCACCGTCAGCCCGGCATGACTTCAATGCCCAGAACTCGCTCCTTCTCCCAGCTGCTCCGGCCTTCCGAGAGCCGAAGCACTCCCCAAAACCTTTGTTAGATTTTGTCTCTCCCTAAATGATCCAATGATGCCTTTTCGATTGGAAGTATCACCCTAAATCTGACTTATCATGTGCCAGCGTATTTGGTTTAACTAAGATCAAGTCTTACTCATTAGTGCTCATCATGAGTCAGGAGCAATGATGCTGAGCACAGAGAGGAGCTTAGCGAAGGACAAGTTACCAGGCGCGTACTATAACATTGCCAGTTGATCAAGATGGAAAACTCGGCAAGTCTGGAAGGGAAAGAGAAAAAAAAAAAAAAAAAAAAGAAAAGAGGAAAGTGAGAAAAGAATGGAAAAAAGAGAAAATTAAGGTTCCAGAAATGGAACTAATGATCGTTCCAGCGATCATCTAGTCACTTAGTGCCAACAAAAAATAATGCTCACTAATTCTACCGTACTTAGAGACACCTCATGATGACGAGCGGGAAGCACTGAATAAGAACAATGAAGACACACCTGTAGTAGTGAACTGGACCATTGGTAGACCAAGTGTTTCTGGATGAATCTATAGCTATTTATCCAATGAGGTACTTCCTCGTACTTACTCAAAAGCTGATGGGTTAATTAGTTTATGGAAAAATAAGAAGAAGAAAAAAGCACCGAGTGACCCCTACGTACTAGTACTAGGTAACCTAGCCCACTCCACTGCAGAGCTCCCAGTAGACTAATCCTCATCAGTGACCTTCTGCTCCACTCCTTCCGGTACCCGGTGCTCGAGCGAGGCTGTTGTTTCCACGGCCTTTCGGATTTGTTGCATGGCTATCCCCGCCAGCTCCGAAAAGGAAGACGAACGAAGACCCAAGACCCAACCAGCAACTTGAACACAGCGTGAATGTCGGTAATGATGTGTAATGACCTGATTAAAAAGTCTGGCGCAACCCTCTTGCTTCCCAGCTCTCTATTTTCTTCTCCCTTCAGTCCTTGGATCATCCATAAGCCACCAGTTGGGGTTCCCTTGAGCTCTTGGTTCTTATACTTCCAGTCCGCTCTCCCACCGCACCGCACTCGACCGTCGGTCTTTTGCATACACAGCAACCCTACTACCTCAGCTGACGACTCTCTTCCTCATTCTGGAGGTGCCGTCTCCTCAGTCTAGGAAACCGTTGTCGGGTGCCCAAGCAGGCTCGTAGCACTTGCGCTCCATAATCTCCCCTTTGTCGCATTTCGTTCTTGTCGCAAACCAGATTTAAGCTTGCGCTCATGTGGCAGCGAGCTTCCCGTGCCGCGCTCGCGGCGTCCTTCTTACTAATCTCAGTTGCGAATGCTATTCCGCATGGAGATGATGAGGGAATGCACATGGACAGCGGCATGGACATGTCCAGCCACGATTCGCAACCAAAGGAAAACACAGAGTCGACGGACGACTCGCCTATGAGTTATTTTGCCTATGGCAAGCATAGCGGCGCCATCATGGCGCACATCGGTCTAATGGTAGCTGCCTGGTGCTTCATCCTCCCAATCGGTAAGTTCTTCTCCTGCTTCCAATTCAGATCTCCATCTCGCAAGCCAGGCGCACGCGAGGCTAACAAAGAGTTTGCAGCGGTCATGCTCAGTGTCGGACGATCCCGCTTTGCCTTGCCGTCGCAATTCCTCTTCCTGGTGTTAAATGCGGTTGGAATGCTTGTCGGAATAATCTACAACAGCCAGACCCCGGATCTGTACGAAAACAACGCCCATCACAAGATTGGCTGGATCGCGACCTGGGTTATCAGCGCTCAAGTGATTATGTCGCTGATCTTCGCTTATGCCGGACGAGGGGAGACGGAAGACAGCTCCTATGAACGCGCAGCTTTCCTTCCTGTGTCGACCGATGAAATGGCCGATAGCCACGACACCTTCCCTACTGGCCCTCGTCACTCATATCGTTGGTCGAGAGATAGCGGGCAGGGAACTGAGAGAAATTCATCCTCGATCCACTGTCCAGAGTCGCCATCGTGTGCGTCCGCATCGGACGAGTACGACGGCTTCGAAAAACCCGAGGACCCTGTCCCTGACAACCCCCCTCAGTCACACAGACCCATGCGCATCCCCATTATTGACCGCTTTCTGGCCAGCCGTGTGCCGGGTATGGTGTCTAACCGTGTGCTCCGCGTCCTTTCGGTCATCTATAAGATCATCGACAGGATCATCCTGCCTTTCGGCTTTGTCGCTCTTGTGACTGGCTTTGTGACTTACGGCGGTATTATGGTATGATCATCGCTTCGATAATTGTATGAACAGCTCTCGCTGACGTGTGACACAGCGCGGCAAGGAAGTTTTCAACGGTCTTGCGCACTTCATCAAGGGTGGAATCTTCGTGTGGTACGGTCTGTTGACACTAGGACGAATGCTTGGCTGTTGGGCAGATCTCGGCTGGGCCTGGAATGTGAAACCGTCCAGCGCTATTGTTGGTAAATGGAAGGCCAAAGTCCCCACTGGAGAGTTCACTGAGTCGTTCGTGATATTCCTCTATGGTGCGAGTAACATGTTTCTGGAGCATCTCACAGGTTGGGGCGGCAAGTGGACTGCGACCGACTTTGAGCATGTCTCGATCTCCATCATGTTCTTCGGTGGTGGACTGTGTGGCATGCTTTTCGAGTCGAAACGCGTCAAGAGCTGGTTGAACAGCACTGTCTTGCAATATCCATCCCACATGAACGCTCACGCCTCCAGCGATACTGCTTGGCAGCTTCCTGACACTCAGGGCGTTTCCCTCAACCCTATGCCTGCATTGATTATCCTTCTTCTGGGCATGATGATGGGTTCTCACCACCAAGACAGCATGGTATCAACAATGGTGCACAAGCAGTGGGGCAACCTTCTCGTCGGATTTGCGCTTGCTCGGGGTGTGACTTATCTCCTGATGTACCTGAAGCCACCTACCTCCTACCTGCCTGCTCGTCCGCCAACTGAGATCGTGGCTTCCTTCTGCCTCATTTCTGGTGGCTTGGTTTTCATGCTTAGTGTAAGTTGTTCGCTGGCGACAATGCCTAAAAGCTAGGAATCAATTAGCTAACTTTTGTGCAGACACGCAGCGTGATTCAGGCCATGGAATACTACGACCTCGATGCGATGTTTGTGTTCACTGTCACCATGGGCTTGACCGCCTTTGTTATGGCCTTCGAGATCCTCTCGATCGCCCTCAAAGCCTGGGCGGTGAAGCGGGAATCCCGTCCCCAGCTGCCACCTTATCAGTTCCCCGCCTGAGTGAAAATATTATCTACGTCGTGTATCCTGTGTTTGCTGAGACGCTCTCCAAGGACACCTCAGGAGCACTCTACGGATGAGGATGCACGAGAAAGAACCACACACAAAAAAAAGATTTGCTTTCTACAGCATTATACCCCCCACGGATATCGGTTATCCTTCGGCCTGGTGTTGGAGCGCAGGATTCGAGCTCTGACGATGAACATGACCCCGTTTACCACGGCCTTTTTGCGATGAATCTTGTCTTAATGTGATTACCACGAATGAATGATCTGCTTGAACCTTTCAGGCAATAATGAGGAGGATATGATGGCCATTTAGTTAGCAAGTTGATACCTGACAATCAAGGCTTAATATATGAACATTTAGTACAATGTGCAGAATTGGTCCCGACTTGTTTTGAGTTTGACTCGGTGACGAGATATGTGAAGTATTTTCATAAACATGTTTGAGACTTGCCCTGCTGCCGGGCAATTGTAGTTATACAGAGTAGCTGTACAGATGCTAATCCCGGGGCTAAGCCGATAAGTCCGAAGCCTACCAAAGCTTAGCCAAAAGAAAAAGAGTGGGCAGGAAAAGAAAAAGAGAATGGCGACGGTTGGCCCAACATCGGCACGAGGAACTTGCCGCCTCGGCAATTTGGCAAGTGGCCGGTTGAATTATCACTGTCTCAATTCTCTCACATATGAATGGTTTCACAAACAGAGAAACATGTTTGATGTTATAGTCAGTTGCTGCATCACACGAAATGTCGAAATTCGAAGAGAACAGACTGCAATATGCTGCTTTGCGACGGAGATTCTAGAGTCGATCCATGATGTCAGGTGAATTCGAGGATTAGTAAGGGCCACGCCATTCGGCGGCTTGCCTAATATAACCGTGGGAACCTTTCCCTAGGAGGGGCAACAGGTGGGGGGGCAATAGAGGGGAATCTCGAAGCCACTGCATGCGCAAATTACTCCAATTCGGGGCAAATTCAGGGTATATATCCAGCCGTATCTCACCCTTTGGCTTTCCTGATATCCAACCATTTTTCATATCTTAGTATCTCTTTCAGAGCATCCACCCTTCTTCCCCCCCTCAACCTTTACACATCACAATGGCGTCCAACCCTCCCGGAGCTTGCTGTGCCCAGGGCTTCAAGCACGAAGGCACCCCCGTTGGTGAGGTCAAGAATGTCAATGGCGGTAGGTTGTCTTTACCAGGCTCTTGTGTGCAGAGAATGATCCCACTGACAGGGTCTATGCTGCAGTTGACTACTACATCACCTACCCCAAGGACAACAAGACCCCCGAGAAGGCTGTTCTCTTCCTGAGTGACGTTTTCGGTCTCTTCAACAACGCCAAGCTGCTCGCTGATGAGTACGCTGCCAATGGCTACCTTTGCGTGATCCCCGACCTGTTCAACGGCGACGCCATCCCCGTCGCCGAGATGGAGGCCGGAAAATTCGACATTGGCGCTTGGTTCCCTAACCACCAGCCTGCCAACGTTGACCCTATCGTCGAGGCTGCCATCAAGTACGTCAAGGGTGACTTGGGCGTCAAGAGACTTGCTGCTGTCGGCTACTGCTTCGGTGCCAAGGTGAGCCCTCACTTCAGTGATGAGCCAGTCGCTGTACATTGTAGACATGCTAACAGTATAATGTGCATTAGTACGTCTGCCGCTTCATGAAGGAGGGCAAGGTCGATGTTGGCTTCAATGCCCACCCCTCTTTCGTTACCCACGAGGAGCTCGGCGCTATCACCGGCCCTCTCTCCATTGCTGCTGCTGGTAAGCTTCTATGCTCTTGTAGTGGAGCCCTCTCGCATCCTAATTCGTTGCTAATTCACCCCATCTTCACACAGAGATCGACACCATCTTCACCACCGAGCTTCGTCACGAGTCCGAGGGCACCCTGATCAAGACTGGTCAGCCCTGGCAGATCAACCTGTTCAGCGGCGTCTCCCACGGCTTCGCTGTTCGTGCCGACCTTAGCAACAAGCACTTCAAGTGGGCTAAGGAGCAGGCTTTCTGCCAGGCCATTGCCTGGTTCCGCCAGTACCTGTAAATGCTTAAATGTACTGTACATAATGTGGGCCCGGATGCCCTTAGAATTTCCATCATTAGTCAATGAACAGACATGAGTAATGACAGGCTTGAGTTATGCTGTATTTCTTTATAGACGCCTGCAATGGTCGAAGTAAGTTGAGAGTAAGATCGAGCATCTTTGACAGAATGGATTGTTCCACGTGACCCCGGTGGTTGGCGCTGGGAAAAAGGCCGTCGGCGAGAACAAGTCAGCGTTTACTGTCCCGGAGCGAGAAGAGCCAACAAACACACTTGAGGAAGCACTGCGCCGGTGGACTTCTCCTTTCCCCTGACTTGCGGGGCAATTGCGCTAATTTGTCGATTGTATGTCCCCCTTTGCTTCGTGCGGGCTTGATTGCTGGCTTCTTGCGACCCTGTCGCGTGTTTACCTCTCATCCCTCCCCCGTGGCGTGTCGGGCTGACGAAAGCAGTCATCTTTTACACCCTTGATCTATCGCTACACCTTTCCAAACGTCGACTCCCGCCTCAGCTCGGATCACCAGTCTCTCCTTGACAGACAGCGTCCACTACCGAACCGATCCACTGCCCCCTCGAACGACCGTGCGCTTGACGCCTGCAAAAGTCTCGACCGGCCCTCATCCCATAGAGACAACATTGGTGTCTAAATCTCAAGCCACACGGTCTAGCTCCGACTCTGTACTTTAATATAATAATTTGTGATCTACAACTCGAATACCCAACATCATGGCTACTCCGGCCGCTCTACCGCCACTGCCGTTCAACCCATCGAGGGTCCGGTCCTACATTCTTCGCCTCCCTCTTTTCACTCGGCTTGTGCTCTTAGCGATCATCGTGTTCTGGTTACTCGAATTGCAGACGGTGTGGAGTGTGAAGCAATGGGGTTCGCTGATACCAGAGGAAATCAACATTGGCACCAGTATGAACAGCCTCCAGACTCTTGCAAGGAGTACACAAGGACAACGTACATCTGACATGAGAACACAGTGTATCGACTTAATACATACCCATTCATCCACTTCGGATTTTTCCACGCCTTCCTGAATCTCCTGGCTCTCACTCCATTGCTGGAGCGGTTTGAGGCCGAGCATGGCACATTGACTGCAGTCGCTCTGTTCTTTGGCCGTAAGTCAAATTCAGCCCCGACCATACTCCGGCTTTGTCGCTGCAGCAGAGACACTAACTGCGGTGACTACACATCAGCTCTTTCGACTTTTCCGGCGGGCGCGTATATTCTGATCGAGAGATTCGTCTTGCACAGAAATACCGAAGTGTTTGGTGCTAGGTGAGTGACTCTGGCCTGGTATTAGGGGTCCTCGAGGGGCGTCTAACAGATCTTTCAGTGTTTGGGTCTTCTTGCTCTTGGGGTCAGAAGCCATAAGAACCTTCAAATCCAACCCGTACTTCAGGTAGGTCAAAGATTTCGCAAATTATGCATTGACCTCTGAACTGACGATCCGTCAGCCTTGGGCCGTACAAGATCCCTACGTGGACCTCCCCCTTGTTTGCTTGTGGCCTGGTCTCGATTTTCGTCCAAAATGCGAGTCTCCTGGGCCATCTCTGCGCCATCTTCGTGGGTTATCTGTGTAAGTACTCTGCCTTGTGCACCTGCTTGCTTCTGGTTTCCACTTTTCTGACGGACTGGATTAGTCGGTCTCGGGTACCTGAAAGTTTTCGTCCCCCCTGAGAAGGTTCTGAGATGGATTGAAGGGAAGTTGAACCTTCTGGGAAGACTGCCACACTATGTCTCGGTGGACCAGAAGACATTTGGTCGGTATGGTGTTCTTCCGACCACGACTGCCGGGGGCGAGAGGGCGACTCCCATGAGCTATCTGGGCTCCTCGCAGCGTCTGGGTGCTTGAGAACTTTAATAGACGGGTTATCCTCTAGCCTATCATTCTTGTGCATATATTATACATTCTGCTATACGTGGGTTTCTATGTAATGTGTAAAAGCTAGTTATGGAAGGAGTGAATATTGTTTAATGCGATTGCTTGGTGTCAATCATATCAACAATAGTTAACTTAACTTAGCGGCTGACGTAAATCCGCGGGCTGCTCTGGCCAAATCGCCGCCGATTGATGGCTCCGCACCCGTTCAGCTGTAGCATCAACAACTCTTCCATGGGATGGAGTCCCTAGATGTCGCAACCTCCATGGCTCTAAAATGTGAGTATGGCTTAATACTACGGGCACCAGTGAGAAGAGTTTCTGCGTGCTTCTTGCCTTTCTCTATCGGCCCTGCTTATCCCCGATTGCTACCATCACCACCCTGTTTACCCCGGATTGCCCACGGCGGGCGAAACAACACCTCGGATCGATTCAAACTCATGCTGACACAAGAACCATGGCAGCCGCAATCCGCAAACTGCGGAGCAATCCCCATTTCCTCTTCGTCCACCTGCCGCATATTCTCTCCTTCCTCTGCATCGTTGCAGGCGTCGTCTGGCTGCTCCTCCTTCCCCTCAACGATTACTCCCGCCAAACGTACATCTCCGAAAACGCGCTCTTACCTGGTCAGGTCCACGCATATTTCTCCGGCAGTGAACAGCACATCTTCCGGGGATACAAGAAGGAGCTAGAGGCGATCCTGGAGCGCCAGACGCCGAGTGAGCAAGACAGCAGAAACGACGAATTCACCCCGGCGTATGTTCATCTTCTCTGCCCAATAACCCTTTCCGCTCCGTTGAGAAAGGCCGTGTCTTGCTAATGGAGGTTTTCAATTCGAACTCAGTGTTTCCGATAAAGTCCAGTCGATCTTGCGAGCTGCAGGACTCAAAGTCGCGACGCAGAATTACGAGTACACTTCATCGGGCATCACCCATCAGGGGCAGAATGTCTACGCGATTATCCAAGCACCGCGGGGTGACGCTACTGAAGCCATTGTGCTTGTCGCGGCCTGGAGAACTGCCGATGACGAACTGAATCTGAATGGCGTAAGCCTTGCGCTGACGCTGGCGGGATACTTCAAACGTGCGTGATTGATTTTCCGGCTTCGTCCAGCGGAGCAGCAGCAGCAGCAGCAGCAGCAGCAGCAGCAGCAGACGTTTCCATCTTTGCTGACCGGGTTTGCGCCTTACAGGTTGGTCCTTATGGTCGAAGGATATCATCTTCGTGTTCCCACCGGATAGTAAATCGGGCACCCAGGCGTGGATTGACGCCTACCATGATATGCAACCGGCATTTGTGCAGCCGCTGCCATTGAAGAGCGGCGCGTTGCAGGGAGGCTTGGTCATTGAGTATCCCTTCGATCATCGGTTTGAATCACTTCATATTCTTTACGATGGTGTCAACGGCCAGTTGCCCAATCTGGACCTGTTCAACACGGCTGTATCGATTGCTGGTGGCCAAATGGGTATTGGTTCCAATTTGCAAGAAATGTGGGACCACAATGACAGCTATGAGATGCGGCTGCAGACGATTCTGCGAGGCATGGTCAAGCAGGGCTTCGGCTACGCGACGGGTGCGCATAGCAGTTTCATGCCATACCATATTGACGCCATCACGCTGCAGCCCAAGGGCGACGGTTGGCAGGATGAGATGGCATTGGGCCGTACCATCGAGGGTCTCTGTCGCAGTTTGAACAATCTCCTGGAGCATCTCCATCAGAGCTTCTTCTTCTACCTGCTCATGCAGACCAACCGCTTCGTCAGCATCGGCACCTATCTACCCAGTGCCATGCTGATTGCCGGAAACTTCACCATTATGGCTATTGCACTCTGGCTACGGACGGGATACTATATCGGCTCGGAGCAAACTGCCGTCAAGCTTCCAACAGTAAGCGCAGGAGAGACGAATAAGCAAGTGGCTGTTTCGACGGAGAAGTCCGGTGCGAATACCGCGCAGCAACCAGCCGTCAAAACCGACTCAAACAGCATCATCGAGCGACAACTTGCCCTGCCGCTCACCCTTGTCGTCGGCCTCCACCTCCTCGGTCTCATCCCTCTCTACATTTTCAATAACATCAACCACCAGGTTCGTGCCCGTCCGCTCCCCTTTATCCTCCACAAGACTTCACATGCTAACCGCAACCACAAGTACTACCCAACCGCAACCTACGCCAGCATCGCCATCAACGCCATCCTGCCCATCGCACTCGCAGCCTCCCTCACCCGCGGCCTGACGACCACCCCGCGGGAACAGTCGCAACAATCCCTGCTCATCAAATCGTTCTCGCTCCTCGTCCTCGGCCTCTTCCTCTCCACGCTCGCCACCCTCAACTTCTCCCTGTCCTTCATGATCGGTCTCCTCTGCACCCCGCTCAGCTTCGTCAACCGCATCGACCCGCGCACCGCCTCCCGCCCCCTGCGGGCCGTGCTCGCCGTCGCCGGCCTCGTCCTCCTGAACGTGCTGTCCCCGCCCGTCGTCCTTCTGGGGGCGTGCCGGTATGTCGGGGTCGACGTGGAGACGGTCCTCACGCAGGCGGCCTTCGGGTGGGACGTCTGGGGCATGTGGACCCAGGTGGTGGTCTGGTGTGTCTGGTGGCCCGCCTGGGTGACTGGGTGTGCTTTGTTGGGGTTCTCCCTGTTCTAGGGCTTTTTATTTCTGAAGGGTAGATAGAGCATCATACAGGTAGCTTTGCTTTACTTGCTCGTCTGCTTGAACGCTTTGTATAGTATAGTATAAATCTTTTTAGGGCTACTATGGAATTCCCTCTCTCGTCGTAGTTCTATGCGGTTCGGATTTTTCCTGGATATCTGTTATGGTGTCGGATTCAAGTGGGGAGGTGCCATTCCATACGCTTTGAAATATGGTAAGTGACATATGGAAAAAGTCTAGTACTTCGTACATGAACTGCAGATGATTTACTCTTCTCACTTTATGAGGGGGTTGGAGAGTAAATGATTGGGAGGGCATGAGAAACAGGTGGTGGGACATAACATGGTTGGTGTTGTGATGGTAGTGAAGTTAAGGTATCTGGTTCTAATGTTTGGAAATTATCTCATTTTATCAAGCCGCCCACACATCCTTGCCGACCCCCTCGATCCAGTGGCCCAGCTGGTTGACGCCGGCATCCCAGTCCTTGAGGCGGTTGCGCATGCCCTCGATCTGCTTCATGTCCAGGACCTTGGGCTGGACCCAGTGGATCTGGGCGACCTGGGCGACCTGGTCGATGGCGCCCCTGAGCAGGCCCAGCGAGAGGGCCTTCATGATCAGGTGCTCGATCTCCTGGGGCTTGACCTTGGTCTCGGCGGAGATGGCGGTGAAGGTCAGGTTGCGGTCGTGGGGCGGGCGGCGGAAGACCATCTCCGTCAGCGCGGAGAGCGAGATCTTCTGGTACAGGAAGAGGCGGTGCTGCTCCAGCAGCTGGTTCTTGGCGACGTTGCCGGCCAGCACGTCGTAGGCGGTCAGGTCCCCCCGGTTGAAGGCGAACAGCAGGTCGCGCAGCCAGCCGTGCGGCGTCGCGCTCAGCGAGTCCAGGATCGGGTGCAGCAGCAGCTCGCCGAAGTTGTAGATCGTCTCCGACACCAGCGCCGCCACGCTGAGGTTGTAGGCCCGCGACACCCGCTCCGCGTCGCTGAGGTCCTCCAGGTTGATGCACGCGAGGTAGAGGAGGGCGTTCTTGTAGAAGGAGGCGAATTCTTGTTTGGCCTGTCGTTTTGGGGGGAAGCTTTGTTAGTACATGGAATGTTGCTTATGCTCGGGGTGGAAGGGCTGGCGGGATGACGAGGGAGGTCCCTTACGTGGTAGTAGTCCGCGTTGACTTTGTAGAAGGAAGCGTGCACAACGGTCTCAACCGAGTCGAAGGTATCTAGCACTTTTTGGCAGACCTCCAGGTCCTTCTGTGCCCCGTCCAGGTCCTGTAGTCGTTGCTTGACGTTGGCGACGTCGGCGAGGGCGTAGATGTAAGCATCTTGGCTGTCGGGCTTGTTGACCTTGTCGGCCAGCGATGTGAGGAAAGAGAGGCGTTCTTTGTCATCTGTGTACGATCCGCCCAGGCTTGGTCAGTTTGGAGCTCTTCGGAAGCTACTGGGCCGCAGTTGAAACAGACCTGCACACTCCGTCGATGCCATCAACCCCAGCGAGACGAACTTGAGCTGGTTGATTCTGTCGGCGAAGCTGAGGACGAAGTTCTTGAATATCGGTAGTCGCTGGGGGCCGCTCTCTGGTAGCTGGAAGAATTCAATCAGGGAATCGGTAAGTTGGTGCCATAGCTTGCGCTCCCAGTAGTCTTCGAAGGTCAGGAACAAGGCCTGGCTCTGTTCGGGAGCTTGCTGGAGCTGGTCGGCGAGGAAATCGGTGATCCTTTGGTTCTCCATGATGGAACCGGGGGATGATGGGATGTGGGACAAGGGTAGGAGAGAGAATTCAAGAAATAATCAAGGGTCGTGAGAGGTGGGGGTACGTCAATCGGAGATGGGGAAGATAGAAGGAACCTGATCTGAAGGTGGCAGCGCAGCGGAGCTGAGGTGAACATCCGCCTTGATGCTCGGGCGGTGAGGCACATGACATCGATCCCCATCTACATCGTCATCATCATCAATTTCAGTAACAAACATCAAGCATGAATGTTTTCCGAAACTACTATCCGTCCTTGTACCCCGAACATACTTTGGCTCTTGGATTGTATAGCATCTCTTGGTATGGGTTAATGTTGATAACACTACTCGGATCGACCAATCCAGACTTGAGCCTCTACTAGAACCCCAGAATGGTAGCAATAAGTGTCCGATATCTCTCCGAGCAGCCCTCTGAGCCATCTACAACTAGGGTACCCAAAGCTTTTTTGGCTCAGAAAAAAAGGTATAAATAGGGGCATATTGTTCTCTTCGTAGAGGACTCTTTTGTAACAATCAATTGATCTATTTTCTCCTGTTATTTTCCAATCGTCCCAAGTTATTAATACCTCTGCCTTTGTACCATTGTCCAATCAATACCATCATCATGTCTGACTTCACCGAGAAAAATCGCCAGTACTTCGAGTAAGTGACAAGCTCCTGGGATGTCCAGGCAAGGTACTTATGCAATTTATAGCAAGATGGCTAGTACCTACAATGACGAATTCAAGGAATTCATTGAAAAGAATTGCGCAGAGGTCCTTAGCCGCCGTGCGTGGATCAGTGATACCTGGACCGACACCGAGTCTGGCCGGGGTAAGGAGATCAAAATGCTCGAGTATGCCTGCGGACCGGGTCCTATATCCATGGTAGCTTTCCAACCCTATCGCATCAGCTATATCAAAGAAACGAAGCTGACAACCCACAGACTCTAGCTCCCTTCGTAAGCAAGATCGTCGGCATGGATGTTTCAGATGGCATGATCAGCGAGTTCAACAAACATGCGAAGGAAGCGGGTTTAGCAGACAAGATGACTGGAGTCAAAGCTGATCTTCTCGCCGAGTCTGTATCGGAGGAACTGTCCGCAGATGAATACACCAATTTCGACCTTGTGGTGGTCAGCATGGCGCTGCACCACTTTGAGAATCCCGAGCTGGCCTTGGCGCGGTTGAGTGAGCGCCTCAAGAAAGGTGGTGTGCTTTTGGTCCTAGAGATCCTGGCAGAAGAGGGCCACCACGATCATCACGGCCATCACCATCACCACCACCACCATGACGAGCAGCATGATTCAGCTCACGGGAAGCTTGACTTTGGCGACGCCGAACACACAATCGGCAGCCATGGTTTCACACTAGAGCGGATCCAGCAGCTCTATGAAGAAGCCGGAGTAGGCCTGGGTTTTCAAAGCGAGGTGTTGGAGCATAAGATGGCGTTCAAGGTTCATAAGAAGCTGCCAAAAGCCCTATTCCTTGCTCGGGGACAGCGCTGCTGAACAATGTTCGTGATATAGTTGCAATTCAAAGAGTAATGAACCGAGTGTGATGCATGCTTTGCTTTCGCCAGTTTGGGTACTGTACGTTCGACACCAGACCAATAGGTAGTCTAAGTTGCGTCGTAGTAGATGCGCCATGACGCTGTAAGTCAGTCAACCAATCATATTTCGCGAATAGTCAGACGCGATCCGGCAGGAGATCAAGTGTTCGGGGTTAGGATTGAACATGGCAGGTGGTCGAATGAATAAATATTCGAGGCACTCGAGTAAGGCGACTGTAGGATCACAATCCTACATATTGACAGTCATTTCCAGAGCATTGTAGGCAACACGGAGGGAGATCGGACAATTGACAATTGAAGAAGGTGCAAATCGGCCAGGGAGTGGGCCGAAAAGGGACTAGCGCCAGAGTCCCGTGCCCGCTCCAAGGTTATTCTGGACAGCGACTTTCAACATCTACCAGCTGTGAGCACAAGTTCTGACGTCGAGCTTGGCTCTCTCCCCTCTACCACCCCATTGTCCATCGCCAACCACCGATCCGGACGCATACCGGTGGTCTCATCAGATTCGCAAGCAGAACTGAGACCATGCAGAGCTGCCGGGCCGCCAATTCCGCCATGGCCTCGAGGGCCTTCGTCCCCGCCCCTAGGGTTCAGTTCCAGGTCCAGCGCCGCAACCTCCAGGATGTTGCCATTACTCGGACTGGAAAGCCGATCTTGAAGGTCCAAGGTGGACGGTAAGAGCGCATGTACCGGGGTCATGGTCGTGGGATGATGCTAACTTTTGCCTGCCGCAGGTCGTCTCTGGGAGGTACTTCGCCCTCTGCTCGTTTCATTATCCGCTCGCGTCGGCGCCAGAAAGCTCATATCATCTAGGTCACACCGCCACTGTCTTCGGTGCTACTGGTTTCCTCGGTCGTTACATTGTCAACAAGCTCGGTAGGTTGGGCCCATGGTCGATTCGGAAGAGCTAGAGACTGACGCCGAGATAGCTCGTCAGGGATGCAGCGTTGTTGTCCCCTACCGTGAGGAGATGACGAAGAGACACTTGAAGGTCACTGGTGATCTCGGTCGGATTACTTTCATCGTATGACACCTTCGTTTCGAGCATGGTAATCGAGTCTCTAACTCGGCGGTCCGGCAGGAATACGATCTGCGCAACACTCAGTCCATTGAGGAGGCTGTGCGCCATTCTGATGTTGTCTACAACCTTGTTGGTCGCCAATATCCTACCAAGTTAGTATCATAAGTCTATCTTGAATGCGCCATACTAATCTCCACACAGGAACTTCACTTACAACGACGTTCACGTCGATGGAACGGAGCGCATTGTCGAGGCTGTTGCCAAGTACGATGTTGATCGCTTCATTCACGTCTCTTCCTACAACGCTAACCGGGACTCTCCCTCCGAGTTCTTCGCTACCAAGGTTCGTTTGTTGGGTGTATTTCCCGCTGGCGAATAGGTGCTAACTGCTGCAGGCCTGGGGTGAGGAGATTGCTCGCTCTATCTACCCTGAGACCACCATCGTCCGCCCCGCGCCCATGTTCGGTTTCGAGGACAACCTCCTTCACAAGCTCGCTCGTGCGACCAACGTCTTCACTTCCAACCACATGCAGGAGCGCTACTGGCCCGTGCACGTAAGTTGCTTTGAGCAAGTCATGATTTGAGCCGCGCTGACAATTCGCACAGGCCATTGATGTCGGCGCTGCCCTCGAGGCTATGCTGCACGATGACAGCACCGTCGGTCAGACGTTCGAGCTCTACGGCCCCAAGAACTACTCGACCGCCGAGATCGCGGAGCTGGTGGACAAGGAAATTGTCAAGCACCGCCGCCACGTGAACGTGCCCAAGGCCATCATGAAGCCCCTCGCCCACTACCTCAACAAGTATCTCTGGTGGCCCATCGGCTCAGCCGACGAGGTTGAGCGCGAGTTCATCGACCAGGTGATCGACCCCAACGCCAAGACCTTCAAGGATCTTGGAATCGAGCCTGCTGAGATCAGCAACCTGACCTTCCACTACTTGGTAAGTTTGTTCTTTCGTGAGGTGTGTGGACCACCGGCTAATTGTCGCAGCTTGGATACCGTAGCTCCTCCTACTACGATCTGCCTCCCGCGACGGAGCGGGAGAGACAGGAGGAGAAGAAGTACCTGCACGTTCTCGACGACCAGTAGTCTGTTTCTTTAGTGTACATACCATGCTAGACCCATTGATTTCCTTGTGTAGCTGCTTCAAGTCTTTTAAGAAGTGTCTATTAATTCAACATTCGTTATACACGCCTACGAACCCACGAGAACCAACACTACTACACATGCATTAGTATGAAATACTGGTGGTACCAGTAATAGTATGAGGATTAGGGAACCTCGGCCGGGGGCGCAAGCTCAGCTCAGCTCCGCTCCGCTCCGCACTCCGCACTCCTCCATCCATTAGAACCTGCCATTCTCTCCAATTGCACCTCACTCACCCAGAAACAGACCAGCAAGAAACCCAAGAACAATGGCCGAGCAAGACCCTCGCACCCCAATCCTCCTCCTCAAAACCCGCTCCACCCCGCACGACGGCTACGACGACTTCTTCACGAGCCAAAACTACAACCCCGCCTTCATCCCCGTGCTGGAGCACCACTTCCACACGACCAACCTCCAACGCGTCCACGACCTGCTCGTCTCGGGGGGCTTTCGCGCGGGCCATCCGAACCAGAAATACGGCGGCATCATCTTCACAAGTCAGCGGGCGGTGGAGGGGTTCGCCCACGTCCTCGAGGGCATCGATGGTATGTCTGGCCCATCACCACCACCACCGTCACCACCTACCTCTACATCCTACCTTCCCAGCCCTGCACCTCCCTCCCTATCCCCAAACACCACACCACACCTCACCTAACCCCAACCTAATCCACAACTCAACGCTAACATACCACTACCCACTCGACACAGACCCAGACCGAAGTCTAACCCCCCTCACCCTCCCCCTCTACACCGTCGGCCCCGCAACCCACCGCTCCCTCTCCGCCCTGACAACCACCTACCTCCCCAACGCCACCCTCCACGGCCAGGACACGGGCACCGGCGAGCTCCTCGCGCACTTCATCCTCTCGCATTATCCGACGTACACCATGGGCAACACCACAGGCAACACCACGGGCAACCCAGATGCGAACACCACACCCCCAAATCCCCCAAACCCAACCCCAACAATAAAACCCCTCCTCTTCCTCGTCGGCGAACAGCGCCGCGACATCATCCCCACGACCCTGATGGACCCGGCGCGGCGGCCCGACGCCCGCATCCCCGTGGAGGAGCTGGTGGTCTACGAGACCGGGGTGATGGCCGGGTTTGAGGAGGCGTTTGGGGCGCGGATTCGCGCGGAGCGGGATGCGTTCCAGCGCAAACAGCAGGACGAAGACGACGAGAAAGTGGTCTGGACGGTGGTGTTTTCGCCGACGGGGTGTGAGGCTATGGTCAGGGTTTTGGAGACGGTGGATGCTTCTTCGTCATCGTCGTCGTCGTCAGCGGTTCTGGGCGGTGGGTTGGAATCACAAAAGGAGGAAGGGGATTTAGGTCCAAAGGATTACAACAGAAAGTTCTTTGTCGCGACCATTGGTCCGACGACCAGGGATTATCTCAGGAATCGTGTCGGGTTTGAACCCGATGTCTGTGCGGAGAAGCCTAGTCCCGAGGGGGTCGGGAGGGGGATCCAGAAATTTATGGAGGAGTATAGGGCGGGGAAGAAATAGTCCAATAACTGAAAGCTGAGGTCGCTGTTTATGTACAGTTAGGAAGTAAGTGGAGTGCCTCAGGTAATTCTGCACCGCATATATACCCAAAGACGTTCTTGGAAAAAGTTCATCTTATGTACTGGTCTGCTTGTCAAGGCTACTCTGCTCGCATTATATCAAACAAGCTTAAATGCCCGAATCATCACATCAACTCCATCCATATTCCCTTCCCATAATGGCAGCATATCACTCAGGGTGGAACGCGCGAGCATTGTCCCTATCCTTTTCTTTCTATCCTTCCATGTTATTATGTGCTCGAATGAAACCCCACTGAACCTGAACAAACAGGCACTGCCTTGTTTAGTTCCCCCGTACTATGGTATCTTAGCCGCATTCATATGCTCGTCATTTCTTTACCGCATGATCTCCTCATATATCAGGACTGTGCACTAGGTTAGTAGAGCTCCACATAAGACGAAGTCTCTCAACTTACGCTTCAATTGCTCCTTGCTCAACGCATCCTTGTTCTTATCGAAATCAAAGAATCCCTCCGGAATCGGCGGTGCGGTGGGCTCATCCTCCGGGTCATGATACGGCTCCAGGTATGGATGGCGCAGCGCCTCCTCCACTGTGATTCGCTTGGCCGGGTTGAAGGCGAGGAGCTTTTCCAGCAGATCCAGGGCGAGGTCGTTGCTCTTGGGGAACATGGCGCGGAAGGGAATCTTCTTCTTGAATGGGAGAGATCGGATGTATTCGCGAGCCCGTCGGGACTTGATACCATAGTAGTCTTCCATGGTCGGCGTTCCGAGGACGTCAAGGATAAGGGTCAACTGGTGGTGGTCTATCTGTTGTCAGAATGGCCTGTCAATTGCCGCGCCGGTATTGTGGTACTCACAGTCCTTTCCAGGGAACAGGGGCTTCCCGCTCAGCATTTCAGCCAGGATACAGCCCACACTCCACACATCAATCGCCTTCGTGTACTCCTTGAACGTCAACATGATCTCCGGCGCACGATACCACCGTGTAGCCACATATTCCGTCATGAAACCCGAGTTGTCATCTGTCGATGCAGCAGACCGAGCCAAGCCGAAGTCACAGACTTTCAGGTCGCAGTTGGCATTAAGAAGAAGATTGGATGGTTTGAGATCACGGTGCAGAACGTTCGCCGAGTGCATGGCTTTCAGCGCGCGCAAGGTCTGGTAAATGAAGTATTGGCAATGGTCGTCGGAAAGGTCCTGAGTACGGATGACGCGGTGCATGTCTGTCTCCATCAATTCCTGGTTCGATCAGTCGCTGGGTTTCCATGTTGCATGACTTCTAAATTTACCTGGATCAGGTACACCTCGTTGAAGCTCTCATAATTCCGAGGCCGCTGGATATCCAAGATAGAGATAATGTTCTCGTGGTTGAAATACCGCAACAGCTTCATCTCACGTAGGGTTCGCAGACAGAACATGGAATGGTCGAATGGTGTGATCTTCTTGATGGCGACCTTCTGTCCGGAAGGCTTGTGGATCGCGGAGCTGAGGCCAATTAGTTGTCGGCTACGGCGCTCGGTTCATCTGACGAAACTCACCAGACAACACCATAGGCGCCCTCTCCGATGACATCTTGAATTTCATATTGATCTGAGACATTGAAGGAGATCTTGCGTGATCCTCCTTGAGGAGGCATTTGTTGCACCATGGTGACAGTTATGATAGGAATTCTAAGCAAAGGTCAGTTCATGCCGACCAAAGCAGGCGTTTTGTGTGATGAACCCCGCGCCAAGTGATAGTCCAACTCATCGCCGACTTGCCAGCCCAACGATGAGGAGGAGGACTGTGGCAGGCCAACAGCCCCTAAGCATCGCAGTGATGGTGGGCGTGGTTCGTCACATGCAGACAAGCAGCGGATCGCCCACGAGATAACGCCTAGGGCCCATCACACATTCAAGCAACAAACACATGGCATAGCGCTTACCAGAAGAAGCTGGGTTGGAGCGCAGTTGGAGCCTAATTACAACAAATCCGCATGCCAGGGTGTATGCGCTGGACGAGTGGCCGTTGTCGGGGAACCGTCGAAGATCGGGAGCGGGGTACAGCGCGTGCCTGCAATCAAACCGGAAAAGGAAGACGCACGCACGTTGGTGTGCAGAAGTTCCGAAGTAGCGTTGATTTTGAAAAGGAAATGGCGAAGGGATGCCAGGTAGGATCACGATCCAGGGGCGCGGAGGGTGATCAGAGGAACAAATAAACTGCTCACACGGCGCTTAGATCGATCCACGTCACTGCTGACGACCTGGACCACAGAAAGACGAACTGGTCAATTATCCACAACAGCGACAAAAAAGGAACGAAGACCGGGCCCTATTAAAGGTTCCTTGTAGAGGATCAAGAGAGAGGGCGAGAGAAAAAGGAGAAGCTTACCAGTGGTGAGGAGAGAATTGGGGTTACTGGTGCTGGGTGTCTCACAGGCCGGTTTCTATTTTTGGGACGGTTTGTCTTCCAGGTGTCTTCTGTCCTGGTTCTAGATCGACGACAGCGGTCAGTTTCGAGTTTCTTTTGACTAAGATACACATGAAGCGACAAAAAATAGAGGGAAAACCAACCCACGGCGTTTTGACGGAGAAGGGGGCAGCAGAGGGGGGAGGGGGGAGTGGGATAGTGGGATAGTGGATGGGGGTGTGGAATGACTAGGAAGTAGGAAGTAAGAGCAGGCGAGGGAAGGTAACGAACGACAGACAGACTAGCTAGCAGTTGGCGGGTGTTGTGGAGGGGTTGGAGAGAGAGAGAGAGAAAGACAGAGGCAGAGAGTGAGTGAGAGAAGAGCAAATAGTGGCAGTCGTGGAGGGGAACTAGTGTCCGTAGTGGGAAAGTTAATCACCCGCAAGTGGGGAGGCAGAATAAAGACTTGGATTCACCTTGAAGCAACAAATTGGATTTCCTAAGAATAGGAAAGTAGAGGAGTAGAAGAAGAAGATTGAATAGAATAGAGAGAGTTCAGTGGAAAGGAGGAGGAACCGAGGAAGAAGAAGAGGGAGAGGAGGAGGAGGGAGGAGGAGGGGAAGAGAGAGGGAGAGGGAGAGAGAGAGCGTGCGTGCGTGGGAAGTTGTGTACCTGAATCGCCGTGGAGCAATAATAAATGGGGGGGAGGGGAAGGTCAGTTATCGATACGGAGGCAGCAGATAAGACCGTGGACAGTTGAGGATAAAGATAGTAAGTAAGTAAGTAGCAGGTGACTGACACTGACAGCAATAGTCTGTTCCAACTAACGACACTTCTCAAAAATAATAATAATGATGATGATGATAATCCCCGTCGACAATCACAAGGGGGAGGCAACAATAAGAGTGATAATGAATGAGTCCCGATGAAAGAAGAACCTTGGTTGAAGAGACGGAGGGGCCGCTGCAGTGGAAATCACCACCGGGGGAAAGAAGTCTGTGTGGTACGGTTGGGGAGGGGAGGAGAGGGGACGGTTTTTGGTTCCTGATCCAGAAATGCTGCCATCATTATATCTAGTTACTCCGTAGTATCAACACCATCAAGTCTATCTCTTGTTCGAGCACCCTCAATGATTTGATTAAATCAAAGCAAATTATCTCATCAATCACAAACCAACATCATTTCACAGCGGATACAGCAGCCACTGAGCCACCACTAAGTTAACTGCCGTGACTCTGCAATAACCCCAAGCAGACAATGCAATCACCCCCTCAATAAGGCCGGGTCTGAATACCTCCCTTTGCGTGGAGAGAGCAAGCAATGAACCAACGCCCAACTCCAGCAGTCACAAGAAACAGACACCAGGAAAATGCGACCCTTTGCTTTTCCAAGAAAAAGCCAGTCCAGTCTCCGTTCCAACTTTCAGTTGAAGAGCTCCTCTTTCCATCCTGTCATCTCAAGGGCAACTGTCAATCCCCTCCCCAAACCCAAGAAACTACGTCTGGACCAGTGTTTCGTGTTTCAACCCGCCCACGAGACGCGATTCCATTCCTCCAGCCTCCAGCCCTCCCAGTCCCAACTTCCAAGTCCCAAAACCCGCCACGGGCGCCAATCTCTGGCCGTTTCACCGTCTCTCAGACTCCCCCCTCCCCCTTCTCTAGCAGTGGCCCACCACCACTACTGAAACCGGATTAGTCGACTAAGTACCTACAAAATCCCCACTCTTTCCTTTCCCTGGGCCCAGGGATCTTCTTGCCTTTCCGTCTCCGTACTGTGAGAGATGATCCATGAGATCCATCCATCACCCTGGCCTAGCCGCACAGATAGATTAGTACACTGGTCTTATTACTTTCTTCCAGGAGAGGAGAGGGAGGGGCAGTGCAGTGAGTGCTCTTTGGTCGCTCTGATTCCGTAGAGACCAGACCGAACGACCGACTACTGTGTGCTACTCGACTTGATCACAGCCCCGTTCATCAAATCATAGTCTTCAATTCGAAGTCGGGCCATCACCTTTCCATTTCTTCTTCTTCCCCCTCCCGCCCGCCCCCTTCATCCCGGGAGACGATCCATTAAATGCAGTCAGTTGGCTCGGAGGCTCGAATGTGATGACCGTCCGTCATACTTGCAGCCAGCTCTGGCACTTGTGTGATCTAAAGCTTACCGTGCATGGATGGGCTGACCTGACCAGTGACCACAGACCACAGGCATACACTCACAAAGTAACTCAGGGCCCATGCAGCCCAACAACGCCCTCCCTCACTTACTCGCCCAGGGTTAGCTACAGGACTAGCCAACCACCAAGCTCGTAACCCATGTCAAATCCTCGGATCACATTCGTATTTAGCGGTAAACTGGGGGGATGGTTGGTGAAGTTTAGCATCGTGACCAGCCTTATGAAACAGCCCGCAAATAACGAAAAAAAAAGGCTACAAAGTGTTGTACTGGACAATGCATAGCTTCAACGCCCATGTGGGCGGCACTTGATTAGCGAGCACATGGCTCGATGTGCCGGGGAAAAGAAAGGCGTCTGATCCATACACAACACCCGAACACACGCCCAACATCAACCACACGCTCCACGGAACTTTTGTATTTTCTTGTTGACCTGCCCATCACTCAACCAGATAAAGAATAACCCGCCAATCGAGGCCAACCACCGGAGCAAGCGCTGAAGAGAAAGCAGAAAGGAAACAATTCTTGACATAATCACGGAAGTTGTATTGATGTATCTTTGGAAAATAATTTACCAGTAAGGGAGAAGCTATCATTACTGAACAACCTGTAGGTGTGTCCGAAAAGCTCGTCAGTCTGCGTGACTCCAAGTATAGACTCGTATGTCGATGACGGCAGAAAGGGTAATGGATCAACTGGCAGAGACAAAGGCGCTTAGGAAACGGAGCAATCAAACCTTTTCCCGCAAGGAGCCCATCCACTGCACCAGACTGACGCTCTGGTCCGCACGGTCTTCCACCAACATCGTCTGCGCCCATAAGCGGAGCCCCGGTTCGCCGTCTTCCTTGACCACATACAGGTGCGGCACCACAATGCTGCCCACCCCCTTCGACCGGTGGTCCCGGCTCTTCTCGATCACCGCACGCACCCGCTGGCTGAACTCGTTGTCCAAGTCCGGCAGGTTCTGCTTGCCCACCCGGAGCTGCGATCGGTCTGCCAGCCCAAATACATCCTCGATCAGCTGAGGCACCGCATCGCGTCCGACCCACAAGAACTGCGTCTGGCCATCGTCGATGAGGTAGAGGCCATACGGAACCACCCGCTCAGACGACAGGTTGACTGGAGGAGGGAGGACAATTTCGCCGGTCTGCTCGTCGGGCACCCCAGCGTTGTCCGGCATGTCGTGGAGGGAATACATCTTCGGGTAGATGTATTGGATGAGGAGAGGAAGGGGAAGCGTAGAGAGCATGCAGAGAGCCGCAGAGCGCATATCCGTGGGGATCTGGGCAGATTTGCGAAGACCGAGCTAATTGAGAATTAGATGCTGATGGGAAACTGAGTGGGCACGAGAGAAAACTTACATTCTTGATCATGGCAAGGAAAAGAACGGGGAGTGCTCTCAGGTTAGCAGGGAACTGGAGACCACCGCCGCTCACACTTCCACCGGCCAATTCCTTCCGGTAGGTGGAGAGCAACTCCACGGCCTTGGCCTGGAGGGCGTCCCGGGCAGGTTCCAGACCGCTTCCCAGAGCCCGCTCGACGGCCTTGTGGCTGAAGTAGGTTGCGACTGCTTGCTGGTCCGCCGAGGCGAAGACGTCGGCCAGGTTTTGGGTAGTAGGAAGCGCCAGAGTCAAAACGCGGATTCTTCTCTCGCCGTTGCAAGTGGTGTGAAGGACGGCGGTCTGCAAGCAGACCACAGGTTTCGTGACTGTCTCATCGATGGCAACCTCAACCACATACGCCTGATCGCGGGGGAACGCGGGGAAAGCGCAGAGATCGGAACTGCGGTTGAAGAAGTTTCCGTAGAAAGTGTTCATGCGGAGGCCGGTGGTAGCGCGGACACGGAGCACAGCCTCCAGACCAATCTCAGACGAAAGGTATTCGGAGAACTCGCGGGCGAACTTGATCGCATCTTCTGGGCGGGCGGCGTTCCAGCCCGGATAGAAGTATGTTTGTCCACCAGTGTACCGGGGTAGGTTGCTGAGAGACGCAACGTCCTGGTATTGGGAAGAGAACAAGAACATGTCGACAGAGACCTGTGCCTTGGAGCATTCCACGGCAAAGCTCTTATAAAAGCTGTTCGCTGTTTGCAGAAGAGCATTCTCCTTGCTGGTGCCAAGGACCTTCTTGTCTTCTCTCATGGTGAGAGCGCCGTGGCCGATGTTAGGCAGAGAAGAACTAAGCACGGTCATCTTACCGCCCACAGGAGAGATCAGTTTGTAACCAGCGCGCAGAGCGGACCCCATGGCGCAGCCGTTGCTCTGGGTGTTCTGGAACATCTCCTGCAGCTTGTCGAGGAACGACTCGATGTTCTCCCGGCATTCGCTCAATGTCACCAGAAGATCACCCGGAATGGGCAAGAAAGGCTCGTCCAGGTCACTGACAACCAGCATTCTAGGGTCAGAGTTGTCCGACCCATCCCGAGGGATGCTGAAGTAGTGGAGGCTGGAGTCAACCGCGATGAAGCCGAGTCGGGTGCGACGGTCGGCGTTCGGGATCCGATCGAGGCTTTCCTTGATGCACCGTGCACTTGTCGCGAGCAGACCATTGGTGACCGAAGCATAGCTGACATCGATCAAGAACAGATAAACTAGCGGCTGA
Source organism: Aspergillus aculeatinus CBS 121060 (assembly GCF_003184765.1). Classification (NCBI taxonomy): domain Eukaryota; kingdom Fungi; phylum Ascomycota; class Eurotiomycetes; order Eurotiales; family Aspergillaceae; genus Aspergillus; species Aspergillus aculeatinus. The sequence continues at coordinate 254,778 of NW_020291471.1, forward strand.
GGGGGGCGGACCATGTACTCCTGAGGGGCGACAAATTCCACGACCGAATGGTTGAGATCAGCCCTCAGCGACCGGTCCGCAGGCTTCTGGAGAGCAGTATCCCAATCGAAGGCTTGAGGTACGTCATTAGTCAGGTTGCACATGTTACAACGCCAGCGGTGTCCATGGTCGAGGAATGTGACGAAGGGGTTGATATAGGAGCGGCAGCGTCGGCAACGGGAGATGACCTGATCGGGAATGACTGGGATGGGATCTTCGGAGTCATGCAGCGCTGCATATGGCTGGATGACGAGCGCAAAAGGCAGCTTGGACTTCTTCAGGAGCGAGTGCGTCGTAGGAACCGCATTCAACGTGGAGCGAACGTATTTCGGGGGGCAATTGGCATACGGAGAGGGGTAAACGCTGGTCTAATGAGTGAAGTTAGTGTTTCCCGTCCGCGATAAGGAAACCGGCTATGGACACTTACACCCGGCGGCAGAACGATAGGAGGCGGGGGGTAGTCGAGTTCGGCAACGTTGAACGGCTGAGTGAGGAGGTCGGTAGGATAGAGCTGGTTGAGAGGGACTGCCCGCGGAGCCTGGGGGGCTTGAGCCACGGGCTGCGGCGGCATCAAGTGTGGATCGGTGGCTCCCATAGCACCGAACTGCTGGGTCATCTGTGCGACTGGCGGGGAGGCGGGCGCCCCGTAAGCCGGGGCAGCAGCGTGCATCTGAGTAGGGTCTGCGTAGGCCGGTTGCTGGTATCCCGCAGCAGCTGGTGCTTGCGCCGGGTAAGCTCCATAGCTACCACCGCCCGGTAACTGGCCTCCTAAGGCAGCATTGGCACCGGAGCCAAAGTCGAAGGCTTCGCCTGCATATTGTCTCTTCTTTCGTGCGCCAGCTTGCCCTTGCCCCGCGGGCTGTTGTTGCTCAGGAGTTCCGTAACCGACAGGCTGACCGTACCCTTCTTGGGGCGGATAACCCCCTTGTGGTGCTGCCATGGAGGTCGGCTGTGATTTATGGCTGTAGGCGGTTGTAGTGGGAGGTGTGCGGGATGGTTTGTGAATCGTTGCAAGGTCACTGTATTAGGGGCGGTGGTCAGTCACCAATTTGAAACAAAGTGGGAGAGTTCAGGGAGGGGAACGGAGAGCGACTGGGTACCAATGACCGGGGATAGATTCACCAAACCGCACGGGTTGGAGAGGCTCTGAGAGTCAAGCAGGAGAACACGTCGAGGTGAGACTCCAGCAAGAAAGGGTGAAATGCAACCAGGAGAAGATAGGTGGTTAGTTGCGTTAATGTCAAAGGCACAGCGTAATTAGGTAGGTAGGTAGAGTCGAGTTGGTAGTGCAGTGATCAGTGCAGTGGACAGTGGATGGTGTACGGTGGCCTTTGCGGCTGCCGCCAACCGGCCAATCAGCACCTCACCGCATCCGAGCCCGACTTGCTCTTTTACAACAGCATGTTCAACCTTGCCTTTTAGGTAGTTATACTTACAATGCCAATTCGAGGGCAAATTCTCTCTAAAACCCGTACTCTCGAGATGCTCTACAGTTTGTACCTTACTGTGATAATTATTATTATTAGGGTCGACATTCAGCAAAACTGTGGATGTCTCCTGCAAGCTGTGTGGTGTGGCAGAATGATCTCATACTAACTCAGGGAAGTCATTAGTGGGTAAAAAGATTTCCACCTGGACATGGGGTATCGCTACCATGGATGGATTAGTCCGTATACTTGTCTACTAAACATAAATGACCTTTGCTGCTTGTCACTTTCGGCATCTCCCTGCCTTACTTCGTATCCAGGGGTTCTGTCTTTCTAATGTGAATACTATATACATATTAAACGCAATGGTTGGCAGATGCATATTGCGATCGGCTATCTATGGCAGAAATGGCATACAGGGGTGACTAGGTACCTAGTAGGTATCAAATTCAAGAACACCATTGGGATTGGAGTGTGTCAAGTACTAGGTGCAGATAATTATATCCTCAATCAAGTACCAGTTGTAGTTCCCACATGTGCAGGCGGGAAGAGGAACAGGCAGGGAGAACCTGGGTGTGGTTGCCGTGCCAACAGCGCTGACCGCTGGCAGTCGCACCACAACGAGGCTATCCCTGTCGCTTTCGCCAATGCGAGCTCATCTCGTCATCAACGGCCCTTCGAACACCACGAGCACGCCCGGGTGCAAACTTCACGTTCGATCAATTTGTTTGCTGCGTTTTGCTGTTGTCAACGAGAGTCAATCGAAGCAACTTTTGTACTGGTTATACTGGAATCTACCGACCTAATATTGCGACGTTGAGCAACAGTCCCGGTTCTTGCGCCCACCCAACTCATATTTAATGACTTTAATACCCACGCCTTCAAGGTTCGAAGCATAATTGGTCGACAAGGTCAGTTCAAAGGGCACGAACAACCTGGATAAGCACGAATTGTTGGTACCATACAATATTTGAGTTTGGAAATCAGTGTACTCTGGCTGTGCTGGCACATAACCAATAATTCACAATGAGTGTTCGGGTCGTCGCACGTATTCGACCTCTGCTCAAGTCGGAGCGCGACTTAGACGTCATCCTTCGCACTGGCCCGTCTGCCCACGGTGCCGACAAGAAGACTACCACACAAGAGAAAGGAGCATTGGCAACACTGAGGGATAGGGATACTGTAGTACGGATCCCGAACCCAAAGAATGAGAGCGAAGAGTACTCTTTCCAGTTCAATGCTGTCTACGAGGCGGAAGCCACACAGCAGGAGCTGTATGAGGCCGAGGGTGAGTGTTGGGAGTCCAAGTCATGGAATATGCCTGTCTGATTCAATGCGCAGTCGCACCAACCGTCAAGCACCTCTTCAACGGTTTCGATGTCACACTTTTCGCATACGGAGTTACGGGGACAGGGAAGACGCACACCATGCGAGGCGGCAAAAGCCTGGTTGACAGAGGCGTCATTCCTCGTCTCCTCAGCAGCATATACAGGCGCAGCCGGAAAATGGAGAAGGAAAGCGGTGGCGAAACCACAGTCAACGTCTCTTTGAGTTATTACGAGATCTACAACGACAAGGTCTTCGATCTGTTCGAGCCTCCAGAAAAGAGAACATTGGCAGGCCTCCCCCTCCGTGATAATGGAGGCAAGACTGTAGTTGTCGGCCTGACGGAGAGACCATGCCACAACCTCAAGGAATTTGAGACCTTGTATGACCAGGCGAACATCAACAGATCGACGTCTGCCACCAAGGTGTGTTCCCATGCTTTTCACTAGAAAGCTTAATTGCTCACTTCGCTACAGCTAAATGCCCACTCATCACGCTCTCACGCCATCCTCTGTGTGCGCGTAACAGTGAGCACTGGCGAAAAAACCTGCGTCAGCACTGCGTCGGCCATTGATCTTGCCGGCTCGGAGGACAACCGTCGGACTGACAACGATAAGGAGCGCATGGTCGAATCTGCCAGTATCAACAAGAGTCTATTTGTGCTCGCCCAGTGTGTGGAAGCGATCAGCAAGAAGCACTCCAGAATTCCATACCGCGAATCGAAAATGACTCGGATTCTCTCCTTGGGACAGAACAATGGGCTGACGGTCATGATCTTGAACCTCGCCCCTGTCAAATCCTATCACCTGGATACAATCAGCTCCCTTAACTTCGCCAACCGAACGAAGAAGATTGAAGTGCGCGAAGTGGAGAACGAACCCATCTTCAAGGGACCTCCCAGGCCGGTGGCACGGCCTTCAATCATGGGCACGCTGCGCCAACCCTTACGCCCTCTGACTGCATCCGTCAATGTAAATCTGACCACAACGGCAGCCAAAGACGCTGCAAACCCTGGCGAAAAGCCCCTGAAAGCATTTCACGTCTACTCCGACAAGTCACAACCGCGCTACTCCACCCAGCTCAAGAAGCCCGATTTGCCGAAGCGCACATCTCTCAGCGCCGATACCACTGCTCGAATCACGAAACAGCCCATGCGTCTCGCACAACCGACTCACCAGCAGCCCCCGAAGCAATTCGAGGACTTCTCAGCCGCGAGGATTGAGGAGATGGTTGAGAGAAAAGTCGAGGAAATTCTCGCTGTGCGAGCGGTCAGCGAGCAGTCACGGCAAACGCAAGTTCGCGAGCTCAATGAGCAAGTGCAACGCCGCTTGGAGCTTCTCGAGCAACGGATTGAGGGATCAGAAGATGCGCGAGCAGAGGGTCTATCATACCTTCTCATGGCCAAACAGCACCAAGGTCGTGGTGAGGACAATTTCGCTCTCAAGATGTATCAGTTGGCACTTCCATTCTTTCCCAACAACGAGAAGCTAGCTCGGAAGATTGCCAACCTCAAGGAACGCATCCACGGCAAATCCCACACGGAAACCCCAGCTGTCGACACGATTAGCAGCGCCGTTAATTCTCACCCCAGCAAGCGCGACTTCGGAAGCATGCTGTCCCTCAAGAAGCAACCCGCCGCCAAAGCAACTCTCAAACGCACCAACGCAGAGGACTCTGACGCAGACTACGAGCCTGTCGACGACGAAGATACCCAGCAAGTAGTGAATCAAGACGAAGAGATCGAGGAAATCGAGGTCGACCTCGAAGAAATCGCCCATGCCCGTCGGCGGAAGCGCACCCGCACGAAAACGCCCATCGATATGGCCGAAGAATTCGAGCCTCCATCCCCACGAACCATCCACCTCCTCTCAATCATCAACTCCCGTGATGTGAGTCAGATCAAGCTCCTGAAAGGCGTGGGGGTCAAAAAGGCCGAGGCCATCGTCGACTGTCTCTGCGAGATGGATCAGCATGTCGAGAGCCCGGAGCTGGAGCAAGAGCAAGCCGCAGCAGCTCAAGTGCACATCCACAGTCTCGCAGAGTTGAGCAAGTTGAAGGGAGTGGGGATGAAGAGTGTTCAGAGCATGCGCAATGGCGTTTTGGTATAGAAGACATCTTCCGCTTTTTCTTCAAAGCGGTGTTTGGATTTCCCTATGAGAAGGCAGGATGTGCCATCTGAGTTCTGCATTTTGCGTGTCCGCTTTTTGTTTCTTTTGCATTTGCACACATGCATTTTTGGCATGAGCCATCATTGACCCCATCAAGCGAGGGCGTTATTCTGGAGTTGATTTGGTGATGGGAGTTCGAGGGAAGAATTTTGAGTTATATGATTGAAATTACTTTACCATTCTTGATTATGAGATATACTCAATCTTAAACAACACATACACTAGCAATATCATGATTCGACAGACATTTTGATCCCGTGCCGTCTATGAATCCCTTTTTCTCCCGTTTAAATTAATTCGTCATTCTACCTTTCTCTCAACCAACTTTAC